>NC_079220.1:49965946-50038020 GCF_029633865.1 Lampris incognitus | reverse complement strand
CCGGGCCCGTCGAGGGGACGGGTGCTGATTTGCCTCCACGAGGGTTTCAAAGGAGCACACCATGCACGGTGTGCTCCTGCGTCCTCTGACATGTTACTTCTTTTCTGTCCCTCCCCCCTCTCTCTCCCCCCCTCCTCCCCCACCTCTCTCTCACACACACACACACACATACATGCATATTGTTTTCAGCTTCTCTCCATTTTTTAGCCAACATGGCCGTCTACAGCTTGCCCTCTGTCGCCCGCATCATGAGGTGCGTTTTGCCCCCTTCTGGATCTGCCGTCAACGTAAGCGCGCGCCCCCCGTCCCCCCCGTCCCCCCCCCCCCCCCCCCCCGTCCCCCCCCCCGGGTTCGAGCGAAGAGAAATGAAAGACGTCTCCAAAACGTCTTGATCAAAGCCGAGCTTAGTCGCCGGGGACCTCGGCTCGCGCCGATAAAACGTCCGGGTGCCAGTCACAGCGCTTACGACCGGCCCGGTATCCAAGCAGATTGTATATTTTTAAAGCGCCCGATATAACCGGGGAGGAGAGGGGAGCGCAGCCACTCGGCAAAGGACATGGATGTGTTTAAGGGCTCTGGCAACTAGTGCTGCAGGCTGGGCAGCTGGCAGGAGGCTTTTATATCCCGTGATGACTGGCACTTTTATGCACATGCACAGGCATGCATACACGAGTTCATGCTCTCCCCCCCCCTCTCTCTCTCCCCCCCCCCTCTCTGTCTGGCTGCGTCTTCACACACGCCACTCATACCAGTATAAAAGCTTAAAATCCCATTCAGGGGTGTGTGCTGGTTACTACAGTGATGATGGAACAAAGAGCAGTGTGTGTGTGTGTGTGTGTGCGTGTGTGTGTGTGTGTGTGTGCGCGTGTGCGTGCTCGCATTGTTTGCGTGTATTATTCTGTTTCGCCTTGAATAATCTGAGGCCAATATGTGACAATGCTTTCTTTGTCTGTGCCTTGTGCACACAGGTGTGGAAAAGACCACCTGCAGCCCCCACTGTAGGGGAGATCCTCTCCCCCCCCCCCTCCTCTCTCTCTTTGTGTCTATCTCTAGCTCCCTCGCTCGCTCTCCCCCTATCTAATATATCTGCCCCCCCCCCCATCTCTTCTGTCTCCACCTGGTAGCTCGTATGACTCCGAAGGGGCGCTCATCTTGCCAAAGGAACACAGCCAGCAAAAACAGAGAGACAGGCAGACAGACAGATGCAGGCAGAGCAGACAAAAAGAGGAGACGGATAAGAGAGACGATAAGAGGAGGCGGGATAAGAGGATGGCGGCGTGCAGACCAGAAGGTATTCCGTTTATATTAACAAACGGGCACCAAAGGAAAGCCTCAACAGTGTGTGCCGACAGGTGGGTAAGGCGCAGGCCGGCGGTGCCACCCAGGGAAACGCGGCTCAGTTTGGGCGTTCATGAGGACGGGCGGAGGAGGTCGTCGCGGTGATTCGGTACTTCCTGTAGCAGCAGGGAAGTGGCTATTAGGCTGCACGTGGTTTCTGTCGGTCGTCGCGGGTCGTGCGCTCCCGTAGGAGAAGCCGTAAGGAAACGGCCGCGTTGCACACACGCGTGCATCGTTATACCGAGTTGTCGAGATCGGTCGTGTCCCTAAATATAGTTGAGGAGGGAAACGTACCGTCGCACAATGCAACAACACAATGCATGATATATGTGAGCACGCACACACACGCGCACGCATGCACACAAACAACATTAATCCACACATTAGCAGTCTCACACATGTGCGGGGACATATAGACACAAACAGGCTCGCTGGCCCCGGGCAGCGGCTATTGTATTGTGATTAATGAAGTGTCTCCTGTCCCCGTAGCCACAGGGCCCTGCAGTGGTCCGCCGGGAGCCGGGGGACACTCGGTGGCCTTTCTCCCAGGTTTCCTCTCTCCTGACTCAGCACCAGCTGTGCACACGGCCGGGGGGGGAGGGGGGGGTGGAAATAGAGCATGCAAGGGTAAAAAACAATACGCAGGAGATTCACGGTTGTGGCAGGATCCAAAAGACAGCCGGGTCGACAAAGCGCCTTCCTCCTATCGGGTAACGAGTACAGCCGAGTGTGGCCGAGGGCAGGTCCGTCCTTCCGCTCTGCGTGGGGGGGAAAAAACCGGCCCTTATTAATGGCGTCGAGTGCATAATCAACCCCACAATGATTACGAGTTAATGAAAAGAGCCCGTTGTGTAATGAAGCGCCGCAGACGCCGGCGTTTCATCGCACCGATCCTCGTAGCAGGTCATCTGGATGCGACTGCGGTCTCGTAGCCAGCGTCCCCCGCGCCTCCGCGTCCGTCAGCGAAAACGCCAACTCGGCAAAATTATTGTCTCGCGGCTGGGAGACCCTCTGTGCGGGTCGCCCTCGCCAAGGGCACGCTGGAGTTGTGGGAGGGTAGAGGACTTTTTTTAGCAGCAACAATGGCAGGGTGTAGCCGGCGCAAGTGGTGGTGGTGGTGGCGGGGGGTGGGGGTGGTTATCACGAGGGCGTCCGTAGCGGGCCGTCGGGAGAGGGCTGCGTGATGGCGACGCGCTTGCGTGGTTGGAGCGCCTGCTCGCCCCATAATGGAGCAGCTGTTTGGAGCGCGGTGTGCCAAGGCCCTGGAGGACAGAGTAAACAGAGGAGAAGAGCAGTGTAAACAGGGATGGGCTGGCAGTGGGCTGCCTGCTACTGTGAAAGGGGGTAAACACCCGAGAGAGCCAGACGGAGGGGGGCGTCGACGCAGGAATGCGGTAAACAGCACCGCGCAGGAAAGCGAGGGAGGGAGGAGGCCCGTCGGGCGGCGGGCCCGGTGGGGCCCGGCGGGCGGGCGGGCTCGTGCCGTTATCGAGAAAAGGAGCCCGGGGCCTCGGCTCCGCTACACGACGCGTGCTAGGTTTGAATTAGCAGAGCACTTAAGCGTGAAAACCGGAGCCATCATATAAGTTTTTTTAGCGGGAGAAACGAATCGGGACACCTCAGGGCTGGTTTCGGGGACCTCCGTAAGAGTCCACAGGTTGATTGCCTTCAGGCTGACGCGGTTGGATTTACAGTTGGGTGCAAGCGATTGTAAGGACTTGCCACTAATTGCCAAAGTCTCCCTCACTCGATCACGTATCTCCGCTTCTAAGGGGGCCAAAAACATTTCTCCGTTATTTATGAGGTGCGACCTTATTTCCAGCTGTCTCACTCTTACAGATGGGACAGTATGGAAAGGTGACTGGCCCCTTTTACGGCCGGTTGTAACTTTTCCTGCCATTGTTGGGCGACTGCAGCGCTGCGGCTCCTGGCAGATTCTTTTTCACGATAGGTTTCTTTTTGGGCGGGGGGGGGGGTCGGGATGATAAGGCGACCGGGGCTCTCTAACGTTTAGGCGTTTCCATTTTTTTCCCTAACACGCTGACGGAGCGCCGGGAGGTCTTTTTTATACCAAGCAAGATCGGGACTCTCGGAGGCGTTAAGGCTAATCTAGCAGAAACCGCCGATGAGTAACACGGGGCCTTTATGGGTGCCACAGGAGATGCGGCCTGACCCTGGAGTGCCGCCTCAAGCACCTCATAAAAGCCCAAGGCCCCAATTTCCCCCCCGATAAACTCCCTGTTCTGTGTACCCACCGAAAGCCCTAGAGTGGCATGGCGCCCCCTCGAGACTGCAGCCTCTCTACGGCGACTCTGCGGAGAAGCCCCGGTAAACCTCGGGTGCTTCCCTCGTTTCGTCTTTTTTTCATCGATGCCGAGTCCAGCGGCCGCGTAGCCTTGCATGCCGCGAAACTCGACTTCTTCCCACCAACACAGAGACCTCTAACTACATACCGTGTAAATCTTCCCATCATGCAGTATTTAGCGATTCGCCGCCCCCTGTGGTGAGTCAGCAGATTACGGCTGGCTGCATCCGAGTTAGGGTTCGACCTTGTGACTCATCAAATCCGGCTCGCGGAATCTTCCTCGGCCTTAAAACATTCATGGGTGAACTACCCCCCCCCCCGAAGAAGGCAGCCGCGCATCAACAGAGGATTTTCTTTTCGGCTCGTTCCCCGGCGGGTACCAGCTGACTCCCCCCCCCCCACCCTCTCTCTCTGACTCTCCCTGCACCTCCTCGTACGTCTCACGCAGAACGGGGAGGGAGGGGGGGAGGGAGGGGGGGGGGGGAGAAGAACAAAGGCATAATTTATGGATAAAACATGAACCAAACAGAGGACATCCTAGGGACGCAACCTCAAGTGGCTCATAACCTTTGCTGCCCGCCCCCCCCCCCATCCCGTCTTTCCCGCCTCAGGCTTAAAAATACCAATAACGTACCGCGCTGTGCACATACCAAGTTGGTTATGTTGCCAACGCCATGCCATATTACATCAGAATACGTGTGCGCCTCGTGTGGCGAGGAGCTGTAATCCCCCCTAATGCTGTAGAAAGCTCTCTCAGCGTCGCTGATGGGAGGCTCTTTACAAGCCACCGATAATGAGCAACAGAGGGATGGATTAGGGGTGGCACGGCTGGAACCGGGCCACGGCGAGCGACACATGGCCCGAGAGGGGAACTGACGAGAGAAGGGGGGGGGCGTGCATGTGTCTATGTGTCCGCGGGGGGGGGGGGAGCTCCAGCGCGGGTACGTCTTCACGAAGGACGACGGGCGTCCGGGTGATTGTTATTCAGCGCGGGGCCTCGCCAGCCTGACATTGTGTGTGGAAACGTTTTTCCCGTTTTCCTGTCCCGCTCGTCGGGATGCTGAAAGATGGCGTCCGTTCGGGTGCGTTTTTTCCCACCCTCAGATCATGCGTCCGTCCGTCTGTGTCGGGTTTCCGTGACGACGGTCCCTGCCGCATAACTGAGCCGGTCCAAATTAACGGTTGGGACTTGAGTGCGGTCTAAAAAAGGGAGCTGAGCAAGGGTCTTTTCTGTTCGTCCTGCTCTCTACTCCCGACACCTTGAGACCCAGGCCCTCGCCTCCCCCCCTCCCCCCCCTCTCCCCCCGCTGCATGCACACATGCACACACACACCCACCATGCTGTCTGTCCCCCGCTGTCTGTCCCCTGCTCAACCCCCCAGCAGTCGGAGGCCAGACAGGGTCACGCAGAGGGCGAGACATTTATGAGGTGTAGATATTTGCACAGGGAAGCATTCCTCCTGTTGACACTGGGCAACGCCGTCTGGATGCTAAGAGCCGGGCGCGCGGGCGGCGGAAAGGAAAAGAAAGGCGGCCGACTTTGTCAGGACAGAGGTGACGAAATCAAAACCATACATTTCTCAATGTGGGGTGGGGGGGGGGGAGGGGAGGGGGGAGGCCCGTTGCTTTACCGAACTGAAGATTTTAAAGTTGACCTTTGCAAGAGGCGTCGTTAGCGTAGCGGCCTCCATCCTCCACGGCTGCGCAGCTCATTTTATTGGCGTGAGACGTGTGCGTTTTGTCAATAATTCGCTTACCCCGAGTGCGACCCGATATCCTCGTATCGCTCGCCAAATGGATCTGACGAAGACCGGGGAGGAGGAAAAAAAAAAGAAGAAGGAAGAAGCATCAAATTTATTTCAGTCTCATCTTCAGTCCCACCGGTGGCTATGGGAACCCCTCCTACCCCCCCCCTCCTCCCCCGCGTTGCTGATGCAGGAAGGGCCGTGGCCACGGTCAACACAAAAGGCTTTGGCGGTAAACAGCACTGTTTGTGTTCCCTGGGCCACGGCTGGAGATGACTGATGTGCCCATTAACCCCCCGTCTGGGCAGGGGTGGGGGGGTAGGAGGTGGAGGAGGGGGGTGTGTGCTGCGGCTCAGCGCTGGACAAAAAAAGACCCGTGGGCCTGCAGAGAAAGGTCAGTGACCCATATTGTGCCTCCCTGAGGCCATGCCAGCGGGGTTATTGCGCCGATTCGGGTCGCCGACATGGCCTTCGTCAAGGCCGATAAGCAAATGCGGCGTATGTTGGGTTCGGATACGGACGGCGAGGCGGGAAGGAGGGACCGTACCTGCCGCTCCGAGCACTGAGAGGAGAGGGGGGTGCGTATTGTGGTGGTTAGTGTTGGGACGTGGCTGGTTCTACAGTTTGCAACTGGCCGGTGATGAAACAAAAAACCACAAACCACCCCCCCCAAAAAAAACACAACCCCCCCCCCCAAAAAAACCACAAACTAACAACACATGTTTCATGCTATCAGATAAGAAAGCCACTCAGTTCTGTGGGGCTGTGACGCGCGCTCCCCTGTACGCCACTAGAGGGCGCCCTATTTTACAACGGCCCTCGTTCTGGGGGAAAACAAATGGAAGCGATGAACTCATTAATTCAGGTCAAAAATCGAGCAAAGCATAACATTGAAATAACATCTGGCAGTTTCAGTTTTTGTAATTTATTCATATGCCATCTATAAAAAATTGATACTAAAACACTTTTACAGATATTGTTTTTATGTAAAATATTCAACGCACATACAGAATGTACACATTTACAATTCTTTTAAAACATTAACACACTCATGGCTGCCATAAATTTTCTCAGGGCCATGAACAAAATGTGACATTATAAGCTCCATTTAATACTTACAATACAACCCATAATAGATCATAGTGTGTGGGTGCCGTGCCCCCCCCCCCCCCACCCCGTGTTTTGGTTGTTCCCCACCTTCCAGACACACACATTAGGGAACTAATTCATCTTAAGTGAAAAAATAAGCATATAAACATGACCATAAATCACTGAAATTCACATCCGTCTTCTAAAATGAGTCGTTTCGATATTTGTAGAGGCTCGGGCAGGTCGTGTCAATAAACGTTTCCGATACGAAATGTGTCTCCTCTTCCGTTTCCCTAGCAACTAAAGAGCTCACCTCAACGTATATCTAAGTCAAACGTATCTCCCATATTCTAGTTTTCATATCATTCTTGCCCCCCCCCTCCCCTCCCTCCTCCCCCATACACTGACAAATCCAGTAACTCCCAACACACACTGGTGGTCAACAGCACTACTGCACCTGTATTGATTTATAGTAGTCCTTAAAAGTAAAATAAGTACTCTCTCTTTGGTGCTGACGGACCCTTTGGACGGCCAAAACGGTTTCTCCTTCGTGTTTCGAAAAGGCATCGGCTCAACCTAATTACTGAAACATAATTTATCCGACGGTTACGGCGGCCAAGAGGACTTTCCAACGTTATTAATAAGGCTTGCCTCGGCCGCTGCAACGCAGGCTTTCGGAGATAAGTTTCAAAATCTTCCAGAACATTCACGTCACACGCAGAGCTCTTTTTATCCGGCGTACACGCGCAAACAAGGTCGCACACAGCACGGGGACCTAGGATGTGGCGACATCTTTACAGATTTGAGTTGGGGGGTTTTTTTTTTTGTAACTGTTTTCCTATTCGCCTTGTGATCAGGTGAAATGACAGAAGTTCTAAAATAAGCAACAGTGTTACAAAAAAAAAACAAAACAAAACCAAAAAAAGGAGTTTAGCTTTCATCTCTCCCCCGGGAAACGACAGATGCAGTAAGATGAAAGGGGACGAAACAATAGAATTAACTCACGGAGGTTTGTGGATGTGAAGAATCCAGTGTTGCTTTATTTCTTTTCACTAGGCGGCCCCTCTACAAGACCGGAGTTTTATTAAGAAATGCAGATGCGACATCACACCAAGAAAAAATAAAAATAATAATAATCATGTCACATTCATAAAGCGCTCTTGGCATGGTTGAACAAAACAGCAACATTGACAATAAATAATATATCCATGAACAAAATAAAAACTTTTTTTCAAAAAAAAAAACAAAACGAAACAATACTCAAGATTTGCATATCAAACAATAAAAGACACAAAAAAAAGAAAAGAAAAAACAACCAAAATGTACTTGGCACAAATAAAATAAACGTAATTATTAGAATGGATGAACCTACTCTATGTCCATTGCTTTGTGAATCTGATTGTCCTTCACAGTTGGCGTCGAGTACGTGCGTGAACTGTACAAATCAGACACTTTGACGGCTGATGAAACTAAAAAATGGACTAATTCCAACAAATTGTCAACTCTCGGCCTCCCGCTCTTGTCAGTACCGTGACCCCCTCGGCCACCCCCTCCAGATGGCCTGCGTATTTCTCTGCACTGGACAAAGCTGCAGGTACGTGTGCAAGAAACCATTGTCGTGATGCGAAGCCGGTACGCTTGCACGAAGAAGAGCTACAGTGATTTCTGATCTGACTTCAGTACAGGTGCTTGACATGGTACTTCTCAATTTAAATAAAGGACATAAAGGATCTAATAGAAGCTTTGGTATTTTACAGGTCTCGTGAACGTGCCGAGGGGTGCACCCGTCGGTGCGCCGCTCTAGCACGTGTCCTTTTAACAGACCCGGTCTTGTTCTGAACTGATTTGTGTGGAAATGATTAAAGTGATGCTCGGACACTCATCACACACATACTTTGTTTCAAAAAAAGTGAGTCTTAATTCTTCTTTTTTTTTTTTTTTTGACCCGTGATTGCAGTCCATCGGGATCTGCCTTGTGACATTGACCAACTGAAAAAATAAATAAAAGGTGTTTTATAAAATAGAAAAAAAAATGCAAAGTAACAGGACACTTTAATAATAATAAAAAACAAAAACCACATGACATTTTTTTTTTTAAACAGGACGGCTCCTCTCTCTCTCAGAAAGCGAGTCTTGTCCTGTCGTGTACTAAATCCTTCTCTCGTCGTCTGTGCTCTGTCTTATCGGTCTGTCTTGTCTGTCTGTCTCAGCAGGGCATATGCAGTGCAACACTAACATCCTCAATCTGGACTTTCCAAAGCAAAGAAGAAAAAAAAAAAAGAAAAAGAAAAAAGAAAATCAATGACAACATATTCTACACCCATAGAAAAATAAATCAATTGCAAACATGGAAAGATACATCTCATATATACAGTAAACTTCTATATAAAATAGCTTTTATGTACATATAGACAACAAACATCAATACAACTGATAATTGAACTGTACAATGTACACCTGAACAGTTAAGACAGGCGAGAGGTACTGAAGTGTATGGCTTGATTGGAAAGAATTCAAAATATATACAGGCATCAGCTTTATTTACAATGTTTACATTGTTTTCAACATCCCTGGAATGATGAGGTTTAAGGGAGCGACCCCTCCCTCCCCGCCTCATTTTCTCTCTCATTCCCTCACATAAGGCTACCTCACACAACAACAAAAAAATTGGTCCTCAGAGACGAGTTGCCTCGTGGTACCTTGCAAAGATCAACACGCCTCCAGCTCTCCTTTGGTGACCCATGACAGGAGCTGGTAGGATGGTTCCAAAAACCGGACGGGAAGCTGTCAGTTACATGTGACTTGATTAATGAGAGATGAGTTTAAACCGATGGAAAGCCAGTCAGTGAAATCTAGGATCCAGGAGGACGTAGATCCTCGTCTGCAGTGACCCTCGGGAAGGGTGTTACGAGATCTGGGTTAATTTCCTCCTGTCAACTGCTCCCTTTCTATAAAGGTTAGGGGCCTTGCACTCCAGTGTGTAGCCTCTGCTTTGGTGCTCACATTTAGTCCACGGGTACCCAAGGCAAAAACCATGGACGCCTTAGGGAACCCTTATGTTCCTTCTAAAGTTGATGGGTCCTTCAGGTAAAGCCACTGACACCTTTGGACTCAGATCCTTCCTTCAGTAGTATCCTCAATGGGGGTTGGCCTCAGCAGAGGATGGAAACCCCTTCAGCAGTGACCAGTTGACCAGTGGTGGGGTCATAGGTCCCGGCCAGGTAGTAGAGGTCCAGGGAGGCACTGTTGGGCCTCTGGCCTCGGGTAAGACGCTCATACTCCTCCCTGCTCACCACTTGGCACTTATGAGAGATTGTCTGGACATCGTTCTCATCCTCATGGCATGACTGATAGAGAGCATGCTGAGGGATGGAGAAAAAATGTGTGATTACTACGTTGCAATTTGGAAACAAAGCAATAAAAAATCAGAATAATACGTTTGTGACAGATGCACCCTGCTGCTCATCCATCACCCGCTTGTGATTCCTCTGCTTACATATGTGTGATATTCTGAACTGTGCCTTTGTTGGAACGACTTAACCCTCTCACCCCAAGAACATTTTTTTTTTTTTACTTTAGCTTTCAGCCCTCGCAAATGGATTATTAAACACCGTCGACTGCCTATGAAAAGGGAATTTGAACTGATCGATGCCATGCCCACGCTAATGTGGAGAAATTGGAAAGCGCCGTTTTTGTGCTGAAAATGGGTCAATTCTGTCCGCGTTAGTGTTTTCCGATCGTCTCTGAAAAGTCTGCCATCCACTGAAATGCCAAAACAATGGGACAATGTGGAAGGACCATACCGATGTTTTTATACGTTATGGCCCCATTTACTACAAACAGTGTATACCTTATGTTACTCCCGACCATTTTCCAAACATATCAGATTTTTTTTGGATCATTTTCCCGCCTCCCAGACTCACATCGATGCGAGCTTTCAGCTGCGTTATCACTCAATAAAAACGTAATGTTGACAGAAAATAAAGCGAAATGATGGAACTTTATCTGGGGCTGTAGTGCTCGAGTATGGACTCAGTCTCGAGTCCACCTTTTTTTCTTTTTTTTGTGACCCCCCCCCCTTTCTCCCCAATTGCACCTGGCCAATTACCCCATTCTTCTGAGCCGTCCCAGTCTCTGCTCCACCCCCTCTGCCGATCCGGGGAGGGCTGCAGACTACCACATGCCTCCTCCGATACATGTGGAGTCGCCAGCCGCTTCGTTTCACCAGACAGTGAGGAGTTTCGCCAAGGGGGCGTAGCGCGTGGGGGGATCACGCTATTCCCCCCAGTTCCCCCTCCCCTCCCGAACAGGCGCCCCGACCGACCAGAGGAGGCGCTAGTGTAGCGACCAGGACACATACCCACATCTGGTTTCCCACCCGCAGAGACGGCCAACTGTGTCTGTAGGGATGCCCGACCAAGCCGGAGGTAATACGGGGACTCGAACCAGCGATCTCCGTGTTGGTAAGCAACGAAATAGTCCGCCACACCACCCGGACGCCTTGAGTCCACGTTTTGAAGGTCTCATGCTTGTCTCGGACTTCACAGCATGACTATGACTATGATAATTTCTCAAGGCCAGTCAAGTACAAGACATAAGTTTGCTTTTTTTTTAAATGGATGTCAAACTTCCCTTGAGGAGCTCCGTGAAGAGAAATCTAATCTCATTTGTTTTTTTGTTTTTTTTATGTTAACAGTAATTTATGGTTTTGAAACATTAGAAAATTGGAATCTGAAACATTGCTTCCTTGGTGGACGATAAATAAACACTACAGTGTAGTGAAATTTTAACTTTACTGTGATGGTAGACAACTAGTTACATGGTCATGGTGTTTGATTGGACTTGCACTTCTTTGGTGTCAGTTTTTACATACGTTGTGGCGTCGCTGGTTTCGCGTTGGACTTGCTAATTTAGAGTCTTGGACTTGACTCGAATATGATAAGCTTTGGTTTCAGACTAAACACTTGGCTCCATTTTCACTGTCCATACTATAATGCAAATCCAGCATGTTTTGACATTGTGGAGAGCGATTTTGAAAACATTTCCTTTTGGTGGTCAAATACGCCGGCTTTTATGGATGGACGGCCAAACTGAGAGATAATGTGTTTTCAAAGTTATCTGTTTTAATATGGACATGGCATGCTTGCACTACTATTCTATGTATGGTAACAATCTCCATCACTCACCTTGCCATCACGGTGCCTCTTGCCCAGCTTGGTCTCTTCGGGGTGGTAGAACCACTTGACCTTGACCACCATGCTAGAAGTCCAGGACTCCCAGAAGTTCTCTATCCGTCCCACATAAGGGAGGTGTGGCCGACCGGCAGAGAGGAAGACAGCACAGTCTCCCACCCTTACTGTGTCCCTGCCACGCACAATTGCCTTGTAGAAAAGCTTTCTGGCCTTGCCCTTCAATCCACGCCTCTGTTGAAAACAAGAGCCAGGATGGTTTAAATCTTCTGCGCTTTATTGTAATTTACTCAAAAAAATCAGGGGAGATTGACTGAAGAGAGAAAGATATCAGTTTCATGTACAAACTTAGCATGACTTACAAGTTTAAACTATGTGTAATTATGACAAGGAGGTGTCCAAGATCTTATGTGGCCGGGAAGGCTACACTATTCTCACCTGTGTGGGGTTTCCAGACCACCTCCACAACTGCCGTCCTGACAGGAATGAGGACATCTTGGGCCTGGGAATGGGGTTGTTGTCAGATAGCATCCTAGGTTTCTTCACAAGCTCCTTAGAAGGCTTGGAGCTGGAGCTGTTGTACTCTTTCCGCTTCAAGGACTTGTTACTAGAAACCTGGTCAGCGGGACCTCCTTTGGCGTTGGAAACGGCCACAGCTTTGGCCACAAAGGAGCGCTGGTGTGGCCCTGAGGGTGTGGGTGGTTCAGGGGGCTGCAGCAATCCGCGATGGGAGGACAAGCAGCTCTGCAACATCAAGGTGGAATTCTCTTCATCTTCTGAGCTGTAGGAGGAGTCATTGTCAGACGAGCAGAGGCTGGAACTCGAGAGGGAGCCAGAGGAGGAAGAGCTGGAAGAGCCAGACGAGGAGGAGGAGACGGAGAGACGTGAGAGGAAGCGGCCCGCTGTCCTTAACCCTCCCGAGGCTGCAGCCAGTGCAGCCCTCCTCCTCTCCTCTTCTTCTTCCTCCTCTTCATCATCCAGGTCAGAGTAAGAGCTGTGGCAGTCTCTGTGGGAGCTGAAGCCCAGATCTCCGTATTCCCCCAGAGCCATGGAGGTAGAGGGCTTTCTTTGTGGAGGGGCTCCCTTTAAAAGGAGGTCTGCCCTGGAGGAACCTCCCTTCTTGTTGTCCTTAACCAGGAGGACTGGGTGGGAGTAAGCCTCTGGCCTCGGCATCCCACTTATGCACTTTGATCCAAACCCTGTTCCACCCAGCAATAGTAGAGCTTTACTGTTCTTTGTCTTGGGGGAGGTCACTCCTTCATGATCCAGCTTGACCAGAAATTCCTGTCCCGACTTCCTGCCACGTGACATACTCAAGTCATCCTGCCGACGCCTCTGACCGTAAGGTCCGTTTCTGACACCCATGGACATTCCTGTCCCCGTCCCCGTGGACTGAGAGCAGAAGGAAGAGTAGCCCATGGCAATGCTGCTGAATGAGTCCACCTCAAAGGAGCTGCTGCTGAACAGGCCTTTGGCTGGGCAGGAGACCTGGGACTGGGTCTGAGGCAGGTGGAACGGGTCATCATCCTTCCCTCTCATAGCTTTCCGTGGAGCCCCATTGAGCTGAAACAGATTGTCAGAGGTCCTTTTGCGCGGGGCAATCATCGAAGGCCAACCCAGAAATGGTGGAGGGCTCTTACTAGAGCTCTCAGTCTGCTGCTGTTGCTGCAGCTTCTGCTTTTTACCAGAGCCCTTTGGTCTCCCTACAATCGAGAGAAAATATGTATGATATGTATAATAACATCAACAATATGTTCAAGTCGAGTTTATTTGTATTGCCCCAAGTCACAGTTACAGTCTGAGGGGGCTTTACAGTCACGTTACATTCCCAAAAAACAGGTAAATAAATTGGATGACAATGCATAGCACCCCCCTTCCTTTAGGCTGGCTTTACACTGTGAAACTTTGACAAAGTTGTGTGAAGATTTTTAAAGTGAAACGTGCGTGGTAAAACTTCTGGCAAAATAAACTGATTTAATCAACTGTGTTCCATGTGACTGATTTTGTTTTTAATGACCAATGAATGCCTATGAAGAACGCCCCCACCAGAACACCCTGCTCTATGTTTCCATCAGCCCTCACGAATATCTACCATATCATACCATACCAGTTGTAAAGTATGTACTGATCATTTCCTCCTCCTCCCCCCCTTTTCTCCCCGACTGCACCTGGCCAATTACCCCACTCTTCCGAGCCGTCCCGGTCGCTGCTCCACCCCCGCTGTCGATCCGGGGAGGGCTGAGGACTACCACATGTCTCCTCCAATACATATGGAGTTGCCAGCCGCTTCTTTTCATCTGACAGCGAGGATTTTCGCCAGGGGGATGTAGCGCATGGGAGGATCACGCTATTCCCC
The DNA here is from genome assembly GCF_029633865.1 of Lampris incognitus. Lineage (NCBI taxonomy): Eukaryota > Metazoa > Chordata > Actinopteri > Lampriformes > Lampridae > Lampris > Lampris incognitus. The sequence continues at coordinate 50,023,998 of NC_079220.1, read as the reverse complement.
CCAGTTCCCCCTCCCCCCAAACAGGTGCCCGACTGACCAGAGGAGGCGCTAGTGCAGCGACTAGGACACATACCCACATCCAGCTTCCCACCCGCAGACACGGCCAATTGTGTCTGTAGGGATGCCAGACCAAGCCGGAGGTAACACGGGGATTTGAACCGGCGATCCCCGTGTTGGTAGGCAACCGAATAGACCGCCACGCCACCTGGACACCCAATCATTTCTTTTTTACAAACAGTTTTCCCTAGTGGCCAGGTCTTTTGTGAAATATACACTGAGCCTGCTCTTACCTGGTTTTCTTTTATGGACGGGTGGAGCTTGATTGTTGGTGTCAGTGTTGGTATTGTTGGGTCTGTCATTCATAGGGGCTTGCTCTAGACTAGAGTTTCTCCTGGCTGTTGTCCCACTGGGCACCAGCAGGGCAGGGCATGACTCTCCACCTGAAGAATGAGAGGTTGGGAGGTTTGTAGGTTGGAGAACTCAAGGGTACTCTCATATTTGAGCATGAAATCATTTAGCTGGTAGCAGCAATACATAAAAAAAAAAAAGATATCAGAAAGTGAACATTTGACGGGTATGATGAGCTCAAATGGCTGAAACATCAGGATGTCCTTGTATTAAATAGATTGCAACACAGGAACGTATTTTCTAAGTCAGACTGAGTCGCAAGATACTCACAGTGGATCTGGTATCCTGGGGGCAGGAGGCGGATGTTAGAAAGAGAGATCCTCCCTCTGTCTCCATCATCAAACTCCACCATCACCCCTCCCTGCTTGCCCTCATCAGATGAGCCACCTGCAAAGGGAGAAAAACAATGTTTAAATTATGTAATTGCTGGGGAAGAGACCAGAAGCTAAATAAGAGATCAAATTGAAATTAAAGATGTGAAGCTTTATGCAACAGAGTGACTCACAATGAACTAGAGACAAAATACAGATACATAAAAAGATAGAAGTACAACTGAGGTGCTATAGTACCTCGGCGAACGTAGCCCGGATATAAGCAGCGTGACCGTTCGCTCCAATAAGCACACACCCTGGTCCCCTCTCTGAGCATGGCCTCTGTCTCTGGACGCACATCCAGGACCTGAAAGTCAAACCAAAACATGATTAAGATTCATTACAGGCAGCACAGAAACGCACACACACACACACAAACACACACAAACACACAGCGAAAGAGCAAGTGAGCATTGTGTATGGCCAGCCACCGTGCCACGTTTCCAAGCGGCACTTATCTCATGCCAATGTGCCAGTCAGAGCTGAAAAGAGCGGAAGCCATGATGCAGTAAATCCTGACTTGCTGAGTAATACTAAAGAGGGCCTGAATGGAGGGCTTGTGATTGCAGGTTGCCAGATCCTCCCTCCAACAATGCAGGCAGGCCCAGCATCCGCCACTCACTAGGGGCCCTTTCAGGTTGCTTTCACTTACTGTTGCTATGGTAAAGGACCCTTTGACTGATGAGGTGTTGGGTTGCATTTGAGCCTCCGTGTGTGTTTGTGCGTGTGCGCACGCATTTGTGCATGTGCATGTGTGTGAATATTGGGGTATTTGTGTCAAAGTCAAATAAATGGCTGTTGGACGAATTGAAAGACAAGAAAGTGGAAGTATGGCATAATTAGAGCCAGCTGCTATCCGATGAGTGTTTACACAAGACTACAGCTGCCAGGAGAGCTGCGCAACAAACGGCTTGGAGATTTTGCAAAGAGCTCCGTGGTGCCGACTTTGTGGGGAAACTTTCTTCTTTTTTTTATGTAGACAGTACCAATGAGTGTTTGCGGATGAAAAAAAAAGAAAAAAGAAAGAGCGGATTTGCAGTAAATGCACTAACACCAGAGTGAGCGACGGGGTGGTCTCCTGCAGAGCAGCAAGAAGCCGATCAAATTCATTCTTTTGGATCCGGTTTATGGAAGGGTATTGTGGTAACTCTCTAAGGTTAAGGAACAGTAATGTGCAAAGAGAAATTCATTGATACCTCTGCCCTCTAGACACCATCACCTTTCCCCGTGTTGGCTCAGACATAATATTCAAGAGCCAGTGATTGGGACAGTTCTGCTGCTGCTCTCCACGTTCAGATGATGTTTCATCAGAATCTTTGGATACAGTACTTTGCACACACATCGCCCATCTCGTCTCCTTTAGCCCAGTATGCCTTAATACGTTGGCTGTGTTCTTTGCCCTGTGTGACAGTTTCATCATATTGTTTACTGGCTTCCATGGATGGAGACGATGGGGGGTATAAGGGGGGCATTATTTTGAGGTGACCCAGTTATCATTGGAGCATGCACCAGGATACTCTCAGAATATGGGACAAAAGTCGCAGCTTGAGGTAAACAGTCACACTTCTCTGTCCCAGTAGCAAAGTCAACCAGGAAGCGCTGGTTACCTACATACAAGCGTATGCCAGCCAAGAATGTGCTGTTTTATGTACAGTGCGTAATTACCATTCATTTCACGGATGGCTTAGATAAACTATAATGTCAGCTTTACATGAACTGGGCGAGAATTACATAAGGTTAACATGCATCCTCACAGTTCTTCTGTGTAAATAAAAGAAAAGAGAAAAATGGCTACGGTATGATAGACGTTATAAGGAAAATGAAAGATATATGAACCTTAGGGGGCTAAACCTGCATTTTTGCATCACTCTCGAACACCATTAGTGAACCTGTCTTTCTATATTGTGTCACAATGTCAGTCTTAGCCTTTTGCAAACTCCATCACACATGCAGGGAAAGGGGAAGTCCACGTCATCTCCCATTAAAGCTTTAAAACATGAATGGAACCAGGTGTTAGCGGGATTATCCCACACAGAGAGAGCTGGTTTAACAGACACAAACCCAAAGACCACGACCCCATCTGTTCATATTCACTTAAGAGGTTTAGATGGCCTGAGTGACCCCCGCTTGGGGGGTTAAGGGAGGACAAGGAGAGAAAGAGACAGACATACAAAAAGGGAGAAAGACAGATAGAGAGACAGGGGTGCAGGAGAACCAAGTGAGGACTATTCTTGATATTAGAGGACAGTCTGACTCTAAAAAAAAGTTAGCAAGTAAAACCTACTGCTTGCTGTAGCAGTTGTTCCAGTGAGTAGATTCTAGGGCGGTTTCCTCTTTCGCCGTCGATGACGATGCTGAAGCTAGAAGAAAAAAAAGCATAGCGGCGCAATAAGAATGAGTCTATTCTCAGCTGGCTGTATAGTGCCTACCTGCCTGGCTTCCTGGGTGGTACTCTACTCCCACTCTACCATTTGTCTTATTGCTGCCCGAGTCAAATGGATCTCTAACAACACTCCGAGGGAGCTAGGTGTGGGGGGGATGTGATGTTATGTAAGTGAGAGGTGTGAGTGAGAAAAAGAGAGAGAGAGGAGACATACGGAGAGAGAGCGAGGGGGGGGGGGGAGAGAGTGAGCGAGAGAGAGAGAGAGAGAGAGAGAGAGAGAGAGGAAACTCTCGGTAGGAGGTGTATGGACCCCTGGGGCGCTAGGCTTATAAGTGCCAACAGGAGCAGAGACCTTCACATTGAATCACTTTGGACAAGTCACTAAAAGTGTGAGCGTGCGTGTGTGTGCATATGAGAGAGAGAGAGAGAGAGAGAGAGAGAGAGAGAGAGAGAGAGAGAGAGAGAGAGAGAATGCATGTGTGTGCGCATGTGTGTGCATGTGTATATGTACATACATGTCAGGCAGCTCCAAGGTGTGGACCCTTGCAGCATACAGAAGCTCATCCTCCTTGGAGATCAGCACCTTCAGGCCATCAGTCAGCAGCTCTTTGGTCAGGACACAGTTTGGAGCTACGGAGGTAAAAACAAACATCCCAGTTGCGATTTCACCATGACTGAATTGACGGTACATCTCCTGGTAAGGGGCAGTAGCACAATCCAGCTGCAATACTGCAGTTACAGTGGTGCCCTCCTCACCCGCTGAGCTCCTGCGGTCACATGAATGGCTGCTGTCCTCCTCCCCCTCGGAGAAGCTGCTGTCATTCATCTGAAAGCCCTCGTCAGCCACAAAGCTCTGCAGCAGCCGGCTCACCGCTCGCCCCTTAGGCTGGAGAACGACAATGGAGGAAGGAAGAGATGAGGAGATGCACGGACGGATGAATAAATGGATTGAAAAATGGAATTAAAAACCAAAATAGAGTGAGGAGAGAACGTAAGTGGGGGGGGGGGGCGTTTAGCGTGAAACTCGAAGCGACAGCTGAGGGGACTTGACAGTTTAGGTTAACATCCCCTATCAGCACCCATTTTCCCCTTACATTGTTTCAATCTGTCAAAGCAGAAGGTGTGAGGCCCCCTTCCTCCCCCTCTTCCCAACCTCCGTTTCTCCTTTGCCACCTGTTCCGCTCCCACCCATCAGGGGATGGGGATTTGGGGGGCGCGGGGGGTAGACGACAAGTTTTTCAGGAGACCTCTAAAGTATGACATACATTTTATGCCCAAATAAGTGACTCTGGATCCAATCCTGTGTCAATGTAAAAATGCACTGGAGCGTATAATAACTGCCTTTAACTGTCAACTTTTTGCAAAGCTAACATTGACCGTTTTCGCTTTCGAGGATTGTTCTTTTATGCACTTCTGGATTGACTAAGGTGGATTTTGCTCAGTTTTGAAGCTGTGTTAAGAAAAGGGGAGAAGAAATAAAGACATTCAAGTATTTGAAGGTACTCGAAGCTTCGCTACAACGGGGTTGACAGAGGACGATGACCGACTGTGCAAATTAAATAAATTACAGCCTTAGACTATAGAAACTACAGCGCTCATGTGTTTGCTGTTAATACTAATTAATTATGTCTTTATCGCATGCTATCATTAGGCTGTTAGTGAATTAATGACTATGCTATTGAGAGATGAAAGCAAAATCGGCATGTTGCGTTCACGCGGACACCGGATGTCATTATTGTGGATGACGGCTGGATGGTAAAATCAGACGACACCGGCAAATTATGCCGTCAACAACAGACAGCACTCCCGTCCAAAGTTAAAATAGTTAGGTAGCTGTTTTTTTTATTTTTACACAAAGTAAAACACAGTGTTAATTATGTGGTGTGTGTGTGTGAGCATTATTGACTATAATTATGTAAAACACAAAACAATTTTGTACAATTTTCTGCAAAAAAAAATAAAATAAAATCACCATAGCAACCCGTCGTTGTGTGCAGTTTTTTGGCCATCCTGCCGGCTCCATTGCGCAGTTTGTTGTTTTCCCAATGCCGTATTGCCCACTGCCATTTACCGTCTCCCGGGGCGGGGGGAAAAAAAAAACGAAAACCCAATACTTATTTTCCCATCGATTGCCATGGCAACAATCAAAGGCTTCGAAGCTTCGAATCATTCGGGTCAGTCGTACTCAATACATCTTAAAAGCAGAATGATTGGTAGACAGAAACCAAAAATAAATGGATTCATGTCGTCTGAGTGCCCCAACACTGACGAGGTCTAGACTTCTACGGTAACGTTCACGAGAGTGAGCAAATCCATTTTTATTGCTCCGCTTTCATTTGCTCATTTCAAGTGGTTCAAACGGTCTACCTTTTGCACGGCGCCGTATCTTTAAAAAACATGCAAGATAAAAATGGAGACCGGTATACAGGAATAAGTTGCCATTACAGACACTTGACACTCTTTATCCCGTAATCCACGTCACTAATCATCATAATCATCACTGTGCATCACGTAATACACAAACTTTTCCAGATCAGGCAAGATTTCAACTATTACGAAATATTTCATTTTTTCTTTTTTCTTTTTTCAAATAGGAATTCAGGCAGAAGTCGCTGGATGGAAACAGATATCTGAGGAGGTAAAAAACAAAAAACACAACGAAGGCAGACTTCATCTCATTGGTTCACTGTTTGGCTGGATTAAGCCAAACAGGTGACCGAGCGCTGTTTGGTTTAACTCGCTCCAGGAATAGTTCGCTGTGATAGGATACCTGTTCTGCCCGGCTCCTCCTCGTGCCCCGGCTGCTCTCCTCGCTCTGTGGGGCCCCCCCGCCTGGCCAGCAGCTCCTCCTCTGTGGAAGAGGGATGTGAGGATGGACAGAATGAGTGGGGAGGGAGGGTGTGAGAGATCTCCACATGGCTTCTGGCTGTGATTCATCCCCAGCAAGTGCAAGGGAAGAGTGTGAGTGTGTGTGTGTGTGTGTGTGTGTGTGTGTGTGTGTGTGCATGGAGGAGGGAGTTGAGAGCACTGCTGTTATGCAATGTGGAGGATTGAGTAAGACTGAGGTTGTTGAGTAATATATATATATATATGCATAACTTTTTTTTCCTTCCTCGTGAACACACTGCTCCTAGGGAAATGAAAGCTGTGGGTTTCTTGTGGCGTCCACACCACCTCACAACGTTGCACTCTCACGCTTTGAGTATCACGTCAGGAACTGAAGTATTTCAACCGATTCCCTATATTATTCAATAATAATTAAAGGGAAATACTTTTCAACATTATCTCGGTTTACATCGTAAGCCATGGTATTTGAGAAGTCGTCTGTGTGTCCCTGAAAACTGCTGAAATTGTGTCTGCAGGGGACCTCACTGGTGGACAATATGTGGTTGTTTAAACTTAATTCCTTGGTTTGCTGATACGCTGCGTTGTATAAGAAAATGCGAATAACAGCTTTGTAATTGTAGCGTTGTTAAAAGCATTTTCCGACACGACGTGTCTGCCAGTCATATCACCGACGGACACAATTTTGTTGGTGTTTCAAAGAAGACCACCCAGTATTATGGCAGAAAATATTGATATCTCGATAGCGTACAGATGTGTGACAAATTAAAGGAAAAACCAACATAGTCTCTTAATAAAGTGTTTGGCCACCATGAGCCTCCAGAACGGCTTCAGCGCTCCTTGCCATAAATTCTCTGAACCCCACTGCAGGGATGGACACCATTCTTCCAAAAGATATTCCCCTCATCTGGTGCTTTGATGGTGGTGCTGGACGGCGCTGTCTAACACGTCAGTCCAAACTCTCCCATAGGTGTTCCAAGTGGTTGAGATATGGTGACTGCGAAGGCCATAGCTTATGATTTACATCATTTTCATCCTCACCTAACCATTCAGTGACCCCTCGTGCCCTGTGGATGGGGGGCATTGTCATCCTGGAAGAGACCACTCCCACCAGGACAGAGATGTTTCTTCATAGGATAAAGGTGATCGCTCAGAATAACTTTGTATTGGTTTGCAGTGACCCTTCCCTCTAAGGGGACAAGTGGACCCAAATCATGCCAGAAAAATGCCCCCCCCCCACAGCATAATAGAGCCCCTGGACCCCCTCACTGTAGGGGACAGGCATTCAAATGTTTCCTTTAATTTTGTCACCTGTCTGTATATATAGAGAGAGATCATGTTGAAAATAATGACTGTTGAAGCCTTACAACTTACTGCTTAACTAGTTTTGGTCTGGCTCGCTAACCTTATTGATCGCCCCTCTCAACATGGTGCTCTTCCGTGTAGCCCTCTTGAGGCGCTCAGTAGTGGTGGGGAAGGTGGCCAGGCCCATGCTCCTGCGGTAAAGGCTGCCTCTGGTCCCCAGACTGCCCCAGCGAGGTTCCTGGGGCCTGGGCCCCCGTGGCCTCCTCACTGCCTCTGTCCCATGGTCCTCACGGTGCTTCTTAACTGTAGCTCCAAGTCCCAGCCTACAGGGGGCCTTCTTTTTCACTTTGACATCCCCTTCCGTTCCAGTCAGACTCCGGGCGCCTGTTTGGTTCAATTAGAGAAACAGGTTTAGGCTGAGCTAACAAGCCAACCCAGGGAAACACAAAACAGATGCTCCCCATGACAACAGGGGACGGTTAGGTTACTTGTAAATCATTTTCAAAGGGCCGTCTTACCATAAAGGCCTTGCCTCTCTTTCTTGTTCCTGGCTTTCTGATTGGCCTCCAGCTTTACGACAGACGAGGGAGTTGGGCCAGTCATAGAGGAGCTGGAACTGATGTCTCTGGGGGTTTGGGCTTTGACGGCATGTCCCCCATCACTGTCATAACTGCCTTCCTCTTCCTCCTCTTCTATTCCAGTAACAGAGAAAAGAAACAGTTAAAAAGTGAAGGGCATTTAGAAAATGTACATTTTTTAAAAATCTTAATTGTTTTGGAAAGAAATTCAGAAATAAGCAATGCTTTCAAGATTTCGAAAAACATACAATCAGTCACGTGTGTCCAACCCCCCCCCCTTTTCTCCCCCATTGTATCCGGCCAATTACCCTGCTCTTCCGAACCGTCCCGGTCGCTGCTCCACCCCCTCTGCCTCCTCCGATACATGTGGAGTCGCCAGCTGCTTCTTTTCACCTGACAGTGAGGAGTTTCACCAGGGGGATGTAGCGCATGGGAGGATCACGCTATTCCCCCTAGTTTCCCCCCCGAACAGGCACCCCGACCGACCAGAGGAGGCGCTAGTGCAGCGACCGGGACACATACCCACATCCGGCTTCCCACCTGCAGACACGGCCAATTGTGTCTGTAGGAAAGCCCAACCAAGCTGGAGGTAACACGGGGATTTGAACCAGAGATCTCCATGTTGGTAATAGGAATAGACTGCTATGCTACCCAGAAGCCCGTGTCCACACTTTTGACTGGTACCGTGTGTGTGTGTGTGTGCGTGCGCGCGTGTGCGTGCTTGTACTTGCTTTTATATTTGATACTTGCTGCTTGTCAAATAAATCTAAACAAATCCAGCTATCCTATCAATTTCAGCTGTCGAACAATGTAAATGAGTTAAGGGCTTGTTGTGGCAGAGCAGGGTGTGGACCAGCTGTCCGGAGTCGGTCTAACCGACTGGGGACAGATAAATTGGTTCCGCACCCCAAACGAAGAGGCCAGAGCTAGAGTGAGAGCTGGGCTCTCTCTCTCTCTCTCTCTCTCTCTCTATTGAGGAATGTTTTAATGAACGTTTAAGTTTTTTTTTTTTTTTACATGAGTTTTATCCCTGGTGTTTTGAAAGAGCTGTTTTAATAAACAGGCATTTGTGTCCTCGTTTACGATCTGTGTCCGTGTCTCTGTGCCGGGGAACCCAGGTAGTGGCAGCCTATTGCCACACTTGTATTTTAGGTTGTTTAACTTTGCCAGCTCCATTTCATTTTGTAATCACTTCATTATCTTTGCGGCTAAATAAACAGTCTAGCCGTTTATATTAATGATGTACAACGTGCTTCACCCCAGCGGTATTTTCCAGGCTGGTGTTTCTAGAGTACTAGTGTTTTAAGTGAGTGTGTTCATGTCGGTGCTGAGTGTGTGTATGTGTGTGTGTGTGTGTGTGTGTGTGTGTGTGTGTGTGTGTGCGCACGCATCTACGCGTATGCATCAATGTCACTGTTCTCTAGTTCTCAACCTAGTCCGTCTGTCTCCTAGGCTGTCAAGCCTCTCACAAGCAACTGTCTACAGCTGTGGCCGCATGTCTCGTCCCAACCAGCCAACAAGGCCCATTGCTGAGGTGTCGAATGTCAATGCGCCGCTGACACCGCTGTCATTTACGAGATTTTCATCAACACCTTTTCACTCATCTCCGAAAAGCAGGGCGGATCACTTTCAAAGTTACTTACAAATTAACATGGGGAACACATAAGCTCAGGAGGCGGCCCTGCCCGTGACGATCGGTGTATTTCTGCAAAGAGTTTGACCTGGAAGTGATGATTTCCCAACGACCTTCTGGTCAGAGGTGAAAAGATTTCGGGGGCTGCATTTTAATGGAAGCGTTTGACCTAGAGTCGATTGTTTTTTGTTTTTTTTCTGACAGCACGGCAGATTTCCTGTTTTCACTGTGTATGTAAATGTACCTGTTTCGTGGAAAGAGGCCCACTGCAGTGTAGTAAGTCAAGTCACTTCTGACCCCTGACCCGCTCACCTTGGGATAACTCACCGTGATCAGAGGAGTCACTTTCGGCAGGGGTACTCTCTCCGTCCTCCGTCGTCTCGTGTCTCCGGCCACGGACGACCCGTGCGCTGGGCTGACCCAGACAGGAGGAACCATGCGACAGGACGCCAGATCCCTTATTCTTTCCATGACGCGCAAGCCTAGTCCAGCCCTCCTGGGGCCCGCTGTCTGCTGAGAGAAGTTACATACACCCATCACGGTTCAATTCTTAGGACAGTGTGCCAGTTGGCTTTTTAGACTCTCAACGTTACCAAGGTCAAAAAAAGACGCATTCAGGGTTCCCTCTCGTTCAAGAAAATAACTTTCCAGGACTTTACGAGTTTATTTTCCGTTATTTTTGCTTGAATACAGACCTGAAATATGACTGACCAGAATTTCAAGAGAAAATCCCTATATAAACAGTTTTAAGCCTTGAACCAATCCAGCTAACATTAAGATAAATCATGGCCTTGATTCCAAGCAACAAAAAAAAAGAAAAAAAAAGAAGAGGAAAAATGGAAAAAAAGACAAAGATATAAGACTCTGTAGTCGACATTTTTTTTAAGAGGGATGAACTACTCATCCCATAAAGCATTGCGAGCCATGTCATCAAATCCCTTTCCCTTCCCTTCCAACCGTATTTTGCAGTCTTACACATTTACTGTTAAAAGCTTTCTTGCATATATCATAGTGTTTTGTGGTTTGTCTTCTCATCCCTGAAAAAGTACATCATGTCTGACTGACAGAGAAAACATGGTGGATGCTATATTTCGGCTTCAAAATCTAAAAATTCAGTATGAAATATCAATGGAAGCCCCCACAGTCTCTGTGTAACTTTCACCGGGGTCACTGACCACACCCTAAAACTTCCAAGCAAGCGATGTGGAACCTCAGGTAGGTTAAAAAAAGATTTTATAACCCAACTTTACAATTTGCCAAGACGCCAATAATATTTCCAGGGCATCTAATCAATTTGATCCTTTCCCAGGTGTTTTCCATAACTGGAAAAGTAGACTGTAAATTCTCACATTTTTCCAGGCGCCTGGGAACTCTGGCCTTGCTCGCATTTGTTCTAAAATCCTAAAAAAGTCGGCTACAAGCACAGTACACGCACATCACAAAGTGAGACAGCAGGACACAGAATCAAGGACAGGGGTTGCTGGCGTCTACCTGTGTCGCTTTGTCCCCCAGATTCCCGCCTGCACTCGGCTTTGCTTGTGGCCTGGCCTCTGTGCTCGTGCTTAGGTGTGGCGCCGGAGGGCGAGGCCTCCTTGTCTCTGGAGCCCGTCCCAGGGAGAGTCTTCTTACTTTGGGCCTTCTGTTTGAACTGAGCGACGTCGCTGGCTATCTTAGAGCTGAGCACACTGTGAAGACCGCTCTTTCTGCAGCCCTGCGCTTTCATCTGTGGGAACAGAGAGAGAGATGAGTCAGTGAGAGACAGCCGGCTACACTCGCGGTCACAGCAGTGGCACAAGCGGCAGAACGTCAGAGGAGAGCTCTCACTTGCTTACACGCAGAGAAGAAAAAGAAACAAGAGAGAGCCCCAATGAAAAAGATATTAATATGGAGAGCAGGGGATTTGACTCCTGAGGGTCGCACCTAATTAGAAATAGTGTGCGACAAAGGAAAATATCAAACACAAAGCAACAAAGAGTGGACCCTTTTATTTCTGGCTGCACAGAGGACAAAAGAGAAGAGGACGAGGGGACCCTGACCTGTGTGCTGCTGAGTCGCTCAAAGCCCCGATTGGACAGCTTCTTCTTCCTCCTCTGGCTGTCTCCACCTCCTCCAAGGTCCTCCGGCGACAGGGCAAGCCCCGCCCCTATAGACCTGCCAGTCAAAACAAGGGAGAGGCATTCATTAGAGAAGAATAGTTGTGGTATGAAAAAGGAGAGACGGGGGAGAAAGAGAAAGATCAGAGGGGGAAAAACAGAGTTGAGTCACCTCTCTGCAGGATCTAATAACTCTCCTTTCTTCCTCTGATGAACAACATGAAAAAATAGGACAAGGGGAGCCCAGTGTCCCAACTACACACTTGAAAAATTGGGATCTAACAAGGAACCTGGGATTGTTTGAGGGCAGTGAGGGATAAGAAGCCTTAACGCTTTATCTAGGGAGTGTCTTTGCAGCCCATTCAGCGCTGAGGAGCTTTGAAAGATACAGTGAATGGTTGGAAGGCATTGCATTTGTATGCGGCTCTATTGTTCTCAGTGGACATCATAGCTCTCCAGTTTCATTTCCATATCAGTGTGGCAGGCTCTTTCCCCCTACACTGAGGAGCATTACAGGCCAACCACTCCAAACGCCCTTGAATCCCCCCCCCCCCTGGAAGCCTGCCCACAGACCACACCGATGCGAGCCGGGGCCATGCGCAGACAAAAAGCTAACTTTTGTCATCTCTCCTGCAGCACAAATAGCCTTCGAATAGCATCAGCAGCGCTAGTAAGAAAAGTGGGTCTCTGGAATGACCTATGACTCCTAAAGAGCACAAATACCACACATGTTTCACTGAAACTCTTTGCTCACACATTTCCTGACATACAACTGGGAACGTTGTGGGGGTGCATGTGTACACACGCATGTGTATTTATCAGTCATGCAGCTTGAGAACAATGAGCATACACATAATGCAGATCTCTCTCTCTCTCTCATATCTCTCTCTCTCTCTCACATATATATATATATATATATATATACACACACACACACACACACATATATATATATATATATATATACACACACACACACACACACACATATATATATATATATATAATCCAGTGAGTCAAGTAAATTCTTTGAGACAGTACAAGCCTGTTTCATGCCATAAGCAACCATCAACTGTCAATAAACCTACTCGGTAAAGAACAAAGGACATACCATTTACTTCCTCATCATGCACATCACGTGCAAAGTGTCCAATGGGGAAGGGAGAGGTGTGACATTCAAAAATTCAAAAACACATGATCGCTAACGGTCCAATGGGGGGGGGTGTATTTGTCTATTGGCATGATTTATTTATAATTACAAAATAGGTGCTTATAGCTATCTCTGCAAACTGCTGGCTAATTCATTCCTGTTATTCAATGTGGACATTTCTGGTTTGCAAATGGTTAAATATTTTTCAGTTAGACATAGCTTGCACATCTTACTGCTGGTTGAATATGCTTTGTTCTTTAAGAGGATTTTCCAGGTGGTTGAATAATTAATGTTTCTGTCCACCAATGACCAAATATAACGGCTTAGAGATGTTACATTCTTTAAACGGTTGTTTCTAAAGCTACACGTGTGCATTAAACCTCTTTTTGAATGTTCCTTCTGTTAGACTCACGTATATCGACGTATGAATAACAGGAATGAATTAGCCAGCAGTTGCAGATATAAGATAGGTAGACATAAGCACCTATTTTGTAATTACAAATAAATCATGCCAATAGACAAATACCCCCCCTCCCCCCCAACTGGACCGTTAGTGATCATGTATTTTTGAATGTCGCCCCTCTCCCTTCCCCATTGGACGTTATGCACGTGATGTACATGACGAGGCAGTAAATGGTATGTCCTTTCCTCAAGTAGCTTTATTGACAGCTGATGATTGCTTATGGCATGAAATATATATATCACCGATGTGCCGATCCACTTTTTTTTCAGTACCGATCCAATTCCGACACCTGAATTTGGATATCTGCCGATACCGATTACTGACCGATACCGACACCAGAGCTCTTTTTTCTTGAACATTATCATTATTATTGTTGTTGTTGTTGTTGTTGTTGGCGGTGTTATGTGTAAGGTTACATGAGGCTGTAGTAAACCACACAGCACTTCTTATTAGGAGAACAAAAAAATACACCAAAATGCATTAAATTTAAATGTATTTCAAAGCAATTTATTTGAACTGTACTTTAAGTAGGCTTCACATACTGGCGGGTGTAGGGGTGCAAGTTGCTATGGCAACTTCTTTAATGTGCTAATTGACTTAAAGAGTAAAACTGTGTATTTTTTTCTCTCCAAATTACCCAAAATAATTAGAATTGTTTATTTTATTTTTTTACAAAAAAAAAATCTACCCCGTAGTCATTTCATGTTAGAATGCCAGGCAGAAAGAAAGGGTTGTACGTTTTTGTTGGTGAAAGACATAAGTGGTGATCTGCTGCTCCTGTGCATCCTGTCTGGCCTGGCAGCACTGATCCTGTTCCCCGAAACCTTCACCCATGTGTACTGTCTTTGCTGTTTGACTCTTTATTCTCCAAGCATCAATTAAATCAAACTGTGATAATGGCCTGGATAAAGTGATGGGAGGCAGTAAACGTGGTTCATCCGGTGTTCTGTCCAGAGTGAAATCTGCAGTGCGGTTCTAACCCCCACCCATGTCGGTTTTTTTTGTCTTTTACTTTCCTTCCCTTTCTTGTGAACAGGTACTTTTTTGCTTTCTTAAGGCTTTCTTAAATGACAACGCTTTTTTCCCATCTAATAAATCAAGCCCGACAAGTTTTTGCAGTGCCGGGAAATAATCAATGACTTTGACAGACTCGCCAAAAGTCCGATCAACAAAACATTGATTTCCTCCAAGGTGTGGAGGGCATTGTTTGGTCGCTGGGAATCTGTTACCGTGCCGTCTGAGTCAGAATCATACTACCGTCCTATCGTCATCCTCCTCCTCCTCTTGGCTCTCTGCACCTCCTGTCCGGACTCGGCTGCAGCAGCTGCCGGGAAGGTTACGCACGCAGCAGCGCCACCAACTCCACACACACCGGGTCCCTCTAGTACAGTTACTACGTCATCGACGGTCATTTTATCTTCCTCTGAATTACTGTGGAGTTTAGGACACTCCAGGTTCACATTTTGTGGGGTCTCACTTGTTTCCCTGCAGCCGCTGGCCTTGTTACGCCCCTCCCCCCCCCCTTCAGTCGCCTGGTCGGCGGCTTCCGCATCCTCCGCTTCCCACTCGCTACGCAGGCAAGTGAAGGGCTTGTGTCCCACATCCCCGTACTCAAAACACTACATGCTACCTGAACTTACACATGCCGTATTGGCTAAGGGCTGAAAATTGATTAGCTAACATTTCTATAATTCAGAAAAAAACATCAAGACTATGGAATCATATGTGTGTGTGTGTCTAATCAGTGTGTGGCAGCATGCATCAGTAATGGTGGAGTCGAGTGAGAGAATGGTTGGGGGGGGGGGTGTGTGGGGGTTTATCAGGCAGTCTCCCCATTGACTGACAAGAGAGTGACAGAGGTGGCACTGAAGTGTGAGCTGTCCTTGTGAGGCAGATCCCGCCGAGGCTGGCCTCCTGCTGCTGACAAACACAATGTGACAGGGTCCCTCCCTACCTTTGTGTTTGTGCATGTGTGTGTGCGTGTGTGCATGTGTGTGCGTGTGGGAGGAGAAGCACACAGTGACTAATTAAACAGCATTGATTAGCAGTGTTTGCTGCTGAGCAATAGTTCTCTTCTGTCTTCACTCAGTTCGAAACAGTGCCATAGAGGAATCGCCGCTGTGCCCACACAGGAGTTGTGTGCACGCACTAAAGCGAACATGGCAAGCGCAACACAGTGCATGCTCAGAGACACACACATTTGTTTGTATGTTCTGTAAACGTGTGCAGCAGATGCATGATTTAACTCAGATAGGCAGCAGAGAGGCTTTAACGCATCACACATCCACTCATGCACATCCACGTGCACACACACACACACACACACACACACACACACACACACACACACACACACCTCCTGAGCCATGCAGACTGAAGTGAACAAGGGGAGGCTGTGCTGTTACCCACTGACCCACCGCCCTCTGTCTAGCTCCTGAGCGTCAGCGTGGTGAAGCTGTTTGAGTGACAGGTATAGTACATGCTTTTACATAACCCTGCCATGTAACGCTACATGGGGGCCAATCTGTTCTCCAGTCTGCCTGCCTGCCCTGCTCCCAATTCAGAAACATCTAGAAATTCTCCACCACGTGCGCACACACACACGCACGCACACACACACACACACACACACACAGATGTCTGTGACAGAAACAGGGACTACATATCTCACAGCAAAACAAAACTAGTGCAGCTGTCGCTAGCTGCAGCTTAAATCTCACACAATAGAGAGGCATGCTGGTTTACTGTAGTCTGAATCCCCCTCCCCCATCACTCTCCCCTGCCCGCTACCACCTTCATCCCCCTCCCCACTCTTTCGCTCTCCGCTGCCCCTTGCTGCAGGGCCCTGGCCTGTCGCCCTTTTACTGGGGTGTCCCTGTTACCCAGCATCAATGTCTCCACTCACATCAGTTCAACGGTTGCCTGGCAAGGGGGCAGGGGTACATGGGTGGAAAGGACAGTGTTCCTTCCTCCGATGCAAGGGTCTAAGGACAGGATGTTGTGTTGCTATAAAGAACCACCGAGGCAAATTTGTAATTTGTGATAATGGGCTATACAAATAAAACTGACTTGACTTGACAGTGGAGGTGACACCGCAGACGGGCAACTGGGAATACTGCAATGCTGCCCAGATACCACAGAGACAGTGAGAGACAGACAGACAGACGGTGAGAGGGAGACTGAAAGACGTAGAGCTATGAAATGGCATTAAGTGCATTAAGCCCTTCCAAACCCTGCACACTCGGCACTGCTGACAGGACTTGTTCAACCTTGAAAGCAAATTTCCCAGCAAACCGTCCCAATCTGAGCAGCACTGCTGGGCAATTAACCACTACTAGAATTAAAGCCTTTAGCTTACTTTTTTAGTGTCTTTAATCATTTTTGAGCTATTTGCTTAGGATCTGCTTCTTGGATATCAAGGAATGAAATTCTTATTGTCCCACTCTCCCCCTATCTTCTCTTTCTCCTCTTCCATCTTTCTTTGCAGCTCATACACTGATACTGGTTCTCACATGCATAAAGTGCACCTGCACACACATGCAAATATACGCCATGCAAACACACAAAAGTCATGCAGGCAAACATGCAGTATCAAAGCCCTAAATGTCTGCATATCTCTGGGACTGTCTGGCCTGTTTGACCGGCCCGCCAACCTTTGGACCCCTGGTGACCCAGCAGGGCTGTTATGGCAGTGGTGTGTCACATTCCTGCTGCTGGGACAGATTACAGGAGAATTCACAGTGCTCTAATTACAGCCTCCGCCTGTCGTCCCCCACCACAGCAGGCAGCCAGCAGCCAGCTAGCTTGCAGCCTCCCCCCTTCCTAACCAAGCCCGGCACAGCTAAAGCCCAGCGCTCACAGCAGTGCCATTCACATATAGGATCAGCAGGGGAAAAAAAACTAAACAAGCACACACACACACACACACACTGGCACTCACAAGCATGTGTGGCACACAATATACAAAAAACACACATTCCTAAAACCAGTTGTTAGTAAACATACAGAGTTTGGGCACACATGTGTGCCCAAACTCTGGCACAGATTACATGGTGTTACAATTGAGTTTGTGGACTTGATTAGGTTAAGAATGGGTTTAAGTGGACTTCCTTGCAGGGGTCGGTTTTGCTATCACCATTTCCTGTTTATGCCAATAAGAAGCAGTCCCCAAATGCCAGCGATACAGAGGGGTTTTATCGGCCACAGCTGGACTGCAGCCAGGAGGAGATGGACAGAGCGATACTCACTTGACTTTTCTCTGGCCGTCAGATGAGGACACGGGGCCCGTGGTGAGGGTGGGTTTCCTCTTCCTGGGGCGCCCTGGTCCTCGTCGTGCGGGGCTCCGAGGCGTCTCCTCCTTCCTGCTTGCATGTACACATGCGAAAAAGCGAACACACACACACGGAAAGAGCGTTACTATTTAACCATTTTTAAAACACAAAAGGCTGGATCCGTGACAAATTAAAGAAAGAAATCCTCCGTCAAAATGCTGAGATGGCGGCTCAAAAGGTTATCTAGTAGCGACGCGAGTCCAACGCTTGAAGTAAAGCAGGATGTACAAGGTCACACTCACTGATGATCATGCTTCCGCTGAAGCTTGGCGAGCTCTCTCTGTTTTTCTTTGTAGCGTCGCTGTAACTCGGCCAACTTCACACGCATAGCTAGCTCTGGACCATCCATGGTTTCCATGCCACCTTTGGCTGGGCAAACCTGAAGTAAACCGTATCAAATTCACTGTTAAAAACATTCTCTCGCTCAATCAAGACAGTTGCCAGATAACAACAGAAAGGTCTAACATGAATCTTCTAGATATTTCCAACTTATTGTGTCAAACAACTTTACCAAAATTAATGTATGTGGGGTTTGCTGGGAGTTTTTTTTGGGGGGGGGGGGTTCCCCCTTTTCTCCAAATTGTACTTGGCCAATTACCCCACTATTCCGACCCATCCCGGTCGCTGCTCCACCCCCTCTGCTGATCTGGGGAGGGCTGCAGACTACCACATCCTTCCTCTGATACACGTGGAGTCGCCAGCCGCTTCTTGTCACCTGACAGTGAGGAGTTTTGCCAGGGGGACGTAGCGCGTGGATGGATCACGCTATTCCCCCCAGTTCTACCTCCCCCCTGAACAGGCGTCCCGACCGACCAGAGGAGGCGTAGTGCAGCCGACCAGGACACATATCCACATCTACATCCCACCCGCAGACACGGCCAATTGAGTCTGTAGGGACGCCCGACCAAAGCGGAGGTAACACAGGTATTCGAACAAGAGATCCCTGTGTTGGCAGGCAACGGAGGTCCCTGGGGGGGGGGGGGGGGGGGCGTGCCGTTTTAAACAAAAGACAATGCTGTAGATGCGGTCTTACTGGTTCGTTACGCGGTGTCCAGCTGCATTTTCTACGTAGATTGAGCGTCCTACGGGCTGGACAGTGCCGCCCGGAAGTCACAGTGCCGCCGTCTTGAGAGCCCATCTCCAAGGAGCGTGCTGTAGCCAGCGTAGCAAGGCTCTGGAGATCAAAAATCAGCAACTCCTCTCCTTTAAGAAACAAATCCCCAAAAATGGTCACATCTTAATTGCTCAACACGTGTCCAGTCATCTCTATGACTAAGAGGCAGTGCATAAATGTACTAAGCTTGGGTGCTTTGAAAACCTTTGGAAGAAATTCACTTTTAAATAACTAAGAGGGGGAAAGGAAGATTTTTCAAAATGTGAGTGATTTGTATGCACATTTTGCATCAAATCCTGCATATGCAGCTAATATTAGGGTAAAATGTTATCTTTCTCACGAAGTATCCTTCTATGGAAAAGAAAGTGGCAAGTGAAAGAAATGGAGGCAAATTTGGCAGATTAAGCTAACACGAGCAATAATTGGCACACCCTTTCAGAGGTCATGTCAATGTGTAGCAAGCATGCTGCTGTGTCAGTGGCCATCACGGTGTAGATAAAAGTGCTCAACCAATGAGTGGAATATATATATATAAAATCCAGGCTCTCGCTCTCTCTCTCTCTATATATATAAATATATATATAAAACTTTTTTAAATGAAACACTCAACGATAGGAAAAGTGCTCAATAAATAAGGAGAAAAATAATCCAGTGAGTCAAGTAAAAGTAAATTCTTCATGAGACAGCTTATCATGACAGCTGATGATTGCTTATGGCATGAAACAGGCTTGTACTGTCTCATAAAGAATTTACTTGACTCACTGGATTTTATATATATATATATATGTCTCCATCCATTATCTACCCGCTTATCCTACTCAGGGTCGCGGGATGCTGGAGCCTTTCTCAACAGTCATTAGGCGGCAGGCGGAGAGACACCCTGGACAGGCCACCAGTC
Organism: Lampris incognitus; assembly: GCF_029633865.1. Lineage (NCBI taxonomy): Eukaryota > Metazoa > Chordata > Actinopteri > Lampriformes > Lampridae > Lampris > Lampris incognitus. The sequence continues at coordinate 50,004,427 of NC_079220.1, read as the reverse complement.
CATCACAGGGCCGACACATTCACACCTAGGAACAATTTAGTATGGCCATTTCACCTGACCAACGTGTCTTTGGAGGAAACCGGAGCACCTGGAGGAAACCCACGTAGGCACGGGGAGAACATGCAAACTCCACACAGAGGACGACCCGGGATGACCAACCAAGGTTGGACAACCCCGGGGTTCAAAACCAGGACCTTCTTGCTGTGAGGCGACCATGCTAAACACTGCGCCACCATGCCACCCCTTCGCTTAGTAATATGCTTAAATATATATATATATATATATATATTATTTATTTATTTTCCTCCCTGAAACCATCAATGGTGTTGATAGAAGTGCTCAACTAATGAGGAGCGGAATATCATACCTTACCCTGTTGAGCACTTATGAGACCACCATGGACCCACTGAATTTTGGATAGTCAACAAACAGACTTGTACTGCTATGTACTAAAACTTTTTTTCTAGCATCTGTATTGATATATATGTCCATCCATCCATTATTCAACCGCTTATCCGGCACCTGCTCTTAGGGTCGTGGGGTATGCTGGAGCCTATCCCAGCAGTCATTGGGCGGCAGGCGGAGAGACAACCTGGACAGGCCGCCAGGCCATCACAGGGTATATGTGTGTGTGTGTGTGTGTGTGTGTGTGTGTGTGTGTGTGTATGTATGTATGTATGTATGTATGCATATATACACACACACACATATATAAATATATATATATATATATATATATAGAGAGAGAGAGAGAGAGAGAGAGAGAGAGAGAGAGAGAGAGAGAGAGAGAGAGAGAGAGAGAGAGAGAGATCGAATTAGAATTTACTTAAATCACTGGATTATTTTGCTCCTTATTTGTTGAGCACTTTTCCTACCGTTGAGTGTTTCTTTTAACACACACACACACACACACACACACACACACACACACACACACACACACACATATCCTGTCTGCCCTGTTACTAACTGGACTGTACCAATAGCAGACAGAAATAGACCCTGCAGTATCAGGGGAAGAGGCAAAGTTAGAAATAACAGCATGGAGGCAAGCTTTACAAAGTCAAAAAAACTGAAGCCTTTAAATGAGCTTGAAAGAAATACCGACTATTCTTTCTTGTTCTAGTAGACTCGTTTTGCAACTCTAAAACAATCTTTGCCACTCCCCTGAGTTGACAACAATATCACATCATGGAGACGACAACATCACTGACTCTGAAATCAGTTGATGATACCCTTTTTATAGAAGCCCCATTGGGGAGCAGTTAAATACATTAGGATTTCTGTGGTAAACACAAAACATCCTTTTGCATGACGGAGAAAAAAACATGGTGGCTTGAAAAACAAGGAAGCTTTTAAAGCCACTTTAAAACAATGGGGTCTAATTGGCCAGGCAATGCTCCAGGGTGGAGAAAACATTGACTGCTTTTGTGATTACACATCAACTTTCCATAATGTGTTGTGTTAGGGTAGAGGGGAACCAATTGCTGCTTTTTCCTTTTTTTTTTATACAAGTGTGTGAATTTGTGCGTGTGACTGTGTGTACACGCGCCTGTGTTTGCATGCCTGTGTGAGTGCATTTTGTGCATGCATGTGGATCAAACATGATACAGAGGCAGAGAGACAGCTCCCCGAGGGTAGGTGGGAGGGAAAAGAGAAGGAGTGGGGGAGGATGGGTGGGGCCCTCTCTAGTAGCTCAGCCCTGTCCGACTGCTTCTTCTCGCTCTCCCGAGGCCTCTCCGTTGTTAGAACTGCCTTTTAGGAAGTAGAAGTGCCTTTAATACACTAAAGACGGGAGATGGTGAGCAAGCCAGCGCACAGCTTCTCTGGGGAGGCGTTTGAATACACCAGAGGCTCTCGATACCGGCAGGAAGATAGGGGAGTATCTGGGAGAGAATTCTGACTGACAGAGGCAAGGCCTGAGGGGGCGTGTGAGTTGGTCTCGATGGACAGGGAGGAAGAGGAGGCTAAACTAGGAGATAAAGATGCATTCCACTGATATGAGAGTGTTACTGAGTGCGTGTGAATGTGTCATGCAAGCGTGGAGATGCCCTTGGTCGCTCACCCTGGCTCTCCCCGCTAGAACGTCTATGCTGCTGTAGCTCAAGATCGGCCAGCTCGCTCAACAGCTCCATGCCATGGTAGGGGCCGGGCTGCGCTTGGGCAGGCGACGGCGCGCTGAAAGGGAACAGTGGAAACGGGGGTACATCTGTGCAGAAGGCGGCGGCAATCAGCAGCTCCAGGCTCCAGTAGCAGGGCACGGCGGATTTGGGGGCGACAGCAACGGCTGTCTGGCAAAGGCTTGAGGAGGGGCAGGGGGAGGGGGCTGAGGCAGGGGAAAGACATGCTGAATCCACTGAGGTGTTATTTGGGGTTTTCTCTTTCTCTGACTGCTCTGCCTCCTTCACCTCCTCAGGTGTTGCAGGCTCAGGCTGAGAAGTGGTGGGGGTTGCAGGGTCGAGCTCTATGATGGTGGCCAGCTCAGGCTCCTGCTCTTCTCCCACCTTGACCTCCTGGAAATGCTTCGACTGGGACTCCTCAAACACTGCCTCCGGCTCCTCTTCATCCTCCTCCTCTACCAGGGTGATGACTGCTTCTGGCTGTTGGCTGAGTTCCGTGGAGAGGGGCAGTGGACAGGGATTGGTCTCACATGCTGAGTTCTCAGACGGGCAACAAATCAGCACCTCCTCCTCACCAGGGCCCTGCGGCTCTACCTCTTTCTCTACAGGTGTGAAGCTGGCTGTGGCTACCGTGGAAACCTCCAACTCTTCACTCGGTTCCAGAGCTCTCACCACCATCCTTTCTTCCTCCTCTTCTGGCTCCACTTCTTGGTGTGGGAGTGGCTCCGGGAGGGGCCTGACCACAGCCTGACAGTCTATCGCCTCTCCCAGGCTAGTAAGAGGCTGGGGAGCGTGCTCTGCAGGCTCCACCTGGACCGCTTCCAGGTCAGCTGGCTCCGCCAATCGGACATCTTGGCAGGAGGAGCTGCTTCTGTAACCAATGGCTATGGCAGGGTAGGTGTATCCAGGGGGCAAGTCTATAGGGGGACAAAGATGTGTAATTATTAAAAACATTAATCATCATTCATTCAGTCCCAATATCTATTGTTAATTCAGTTCAGGGTCACAGGAGTCTAAAGCCCAGCAGGCACTGGGTGGAAGGCGCGGTAACTCCGCAGACTGATCGCCAGTTTGTCACAGGGTTCATGCATACAATCACTCATTCACATACATATGGTGAAGACCCAACCAAACACAGAGAGACCCTCTACAGAAGGGCTGGAAATCAAACCCATGACCTCTAGTTTCACTGTGCGATAGACAACACTGGGCTGCGGGTGAGCTGATATCAACTAATTATGCTCATTGTGTATATTGCTCACATGCAGCATCAATGCAGGCATATCGATACTCACAAAATATGAAAGCAGCACTTGTGTAAGACCATAAAGCTGACAGGATTGGATAGCAAATGATAAAGACGATCATTTATTTAGTAATGAAGAATTATGTTTTGGTAAATATCGCAACACCATGAGGTAATGCAATTATGCTTCTCTTTTTTTTCCCCTAAAATATAGGATTTAAACATCTTGTAATTTTGGTGGAGGGTCTTAGCCTGTCTATACGACTCCTAGGAGAAAACCGCTAAGCCACTGCCCCGCCACTATCAGTTATCAATATTACCCCCAAAAGATTCCTCACAACATAATATCTGATTCTGCCCAACTTTTCTAAACTACCATCTGAAAGGGTGCAGCAATCATGTCTCTTTGCAACACTCCTACATTAAGAGGTATTGGACAATTTACATAGACTGACACATAAAGCTCACTCCAAACTTTACTCACTTGCTGCCCCTAGGGTCACTAGGTGTGTGTGTGGGGGGGGGGGGGAGTGGCACTTTGCCTTGATCTGCCAGCAGCAGGAAGGGTAGGAGACCACATGCAAGCATCTGTGAGTGTGTTGCATGAAGTGGGCCAGGCCCTTTAGTTTATCAGAGTGCCTTGACACTATTCCGCTGGTGTGCAGCGGCTGTTAGCATGACATTAATGATGATGAAGAGAGTGCAGGGCCTGTGGGAGAGGAGGAGAGGCAGGGTCTGGGGGCGAGGTGTTTCTCTGTCATTACTGAGGTGACAGTGCTAGGGAAGTCCCAGCTCAGCCCAGCGGCCATTTTCTGTGAGTCGGATCAGTTCAGTCAATCAGAGGTTCCCCTACAGGAACCCCACCTCCCCCAAACACACACAGTTCACACACAGGTTGTTTAAGTAGCTAAACCATGCATCACTAACACCAGCTCTTCCAATAACCATATGTTAGAAGTTGATGCTGCAATCTAGTTTCTATTTCTTTCATCAGACTTTTTCATAAGCATATCAGTGTTGACCGTAGTTTAGCAATCACATACAGTGCATAACACAGTGAGGCATCTCTGCCTTCCTGTGTTTGCACATGCAAACTAAATGTTTCTTTATTAGGTTCTTGAATGTTTGGACTCTTACCGGGCTCCAGAGACTGTGTGTAGTCCTGTGGTGGCTGTCCCTCTCCCCTCTTGTCCTGGGACTCGGCCCCCTTGGTTATTTGAGTTGGGGCTGGACTGATGGCTGGAGAGTGGGGGGCCGCAGCTGCAGGACTCGGGGCAGGGCAGGGGGTAGAGGGTGTGCTTTTTGGGTGAGGTCGTAGTGAGGGTGACTGGCAGCAGGGGGACAGGTGGGCAGCACAGGCCCCAGGGGGCGAGGTGTTTCTGGAGGCAGGGTTAAATAGGTAGGGCTTGGTGGGTTTGGACGTCCTGGGCTCAGACAGAAGTTCCTCCAGCTCCACAGAGTGCTCATCTGGCCTCTTGGGCAACTAGGGCAAGAATATAAAGGTAATCTTCAGTTTTTCATTTACTGAAGGCCCAACAGATGTTAAACCTTTTGAGCAAGCGTATTCCTCAATTCATATTGCAACGAGTCTCTAGTACTCCATTCACTGACACAAACCCATACTTCATACATGGGAAATTTTCCACATTCAGCTAAACGGACCATGCAATCAGTTTTGTGCCCTGCATATATTGGTTGTGTTGTGTGCAGACAAGACTGTTTACTCCTAATTGAGTCTGCTCTATCCAAGATCTCCAAGTGATGTTGGGGTAATTAAGAAAAGGCTAATACAGTGGCTAAACTGTTGCTTGACAATTTAAGCTGACTCATGACTCACTTGCTTTGCTTACTACGTTACTCGCTTTCACTTCCAAGGATCCTTAAAGAGGAAGTAATCACTTGTTTTTAGTCTCCTCTTGTTCACATTTTAAAAACGTTGAAAAAAGGAGTGCAGATGAAGGGGACAGTGATGGTGGTGTGGGGGGGCAGAAGGTGGCAGTGTTGTAGCAGAACACCATGCCCCAACTTCGAACAAGTCTACCCAGAGAGTTTAGCTGGCTAACGCCTGCATGTCATACATAATTCATTGGTCTAACACACTGAAACCAACACGCCGTCTACATCACATGGGCCTCGGCATCTTTGATGCACCCATATTAAGTCAGCCCATTTAGAGAGGGTTGATAGTAATGTACGTTTTCCCCCAGAAGTAAGAAAAAGCATGGATTTTCTCATTCCAGGCATGTGTGATGTGCCTTGTTTTGTTTTGTTTTTTTGAACGAGGACAATGAGTTCTATCATCCTAGGCCCATACCGACATACTTTCAGCTCAAAAAAGTGGGAAGAAAACAAAAGGTTTACTACCACTGTAAACATCTATATTTGTGTGCAGTAATTATCAATTATCAGACTAATTCAGATTTCAGTAGACAGACAGACAGACAGACAGACAGACAGACAGACAGATGATCAGGCCATGCGGATGAGAATTAATCTAAGCTAAGAACTCTGTCATTCTTACACGTGTCCAATAACACTATAAATCACCTGGGCATTGTGAGTAGCTCGATGTTGCATGTCCATGCCATTGTTGGCTCTGTGCTGCTGCTGGGGCTGTGGCTGCTGTGACTGATGGCTCTGGTGCTGATGTTGATGCTGATGCTGGAGCTGCTGATGCTGCTGGAGCGCATACAGCTCCTGTTGCCGTAGAAACCGGGAACGGGAGTACACAGCAGGATGTTGCATGTGGGAGGGCGGGCCCCGGGCACCATATACAGGGGGCCAAAGCCCTGGCTGCTCCATCACATCTAATGAGAGAGGGGGAGGGGGGGTGACAGAGGGGGCTTAGAAAAACCTTAGAACAAAAAGGTATGAACGCTCAAGCATTTTACATAGGTTCATAAACACAAATGATGTAGGAAACTCTTAAATGCATGGCTGTGAGTGATGCTCGTCTCACATCTCTACCACACACACACACACACACACACACACACACACACACACACACACACACACACACACACACACACATTTGTTTTGTTTTTCAACACAAACAAGCCAAAGCCATTACAGATCACTTACAAAATGTATGTTCACATTTTGTAGCATAGATATGGATAAAGCTCTTACAAAGAAAATATTTTTATGAGCACACAGCTTCCCCAGACAGCAGCAATCCCACGCTCCACCATGCTCTGAATAGATCTCATAAGAACTACCCTGAGATTTTACTGGAATGCTGTATAAAAAAAAAAGTCATGACAATGATGAAATGTGAACAGATGATGGTGATCGTAACGATGATGATGACCGATAGGTTGACTGGCGGTCAGAATTCCTGCCTGGAAATGCACACGTCCCATTGGAGTGACTGGGCCCTGACTCCTCTCTGTAAAAGTCCCACCTTCCTGAGCCAAACCACAGATGGGGTCTGCGTGGGGAGCCGGCTGGAGGCCTGGTTCCCATGTTTGAGGGCGGACGGCCTCTCTCCTGATGTGGCTTTCAGGACCAATGGAACGCAATGTGGGTGAGATGCAGCTGAGCCTGTTGGCTTTGACCCGGGCCCAGCTTTGGGAGTAGGCCCACGCTAAAACGGCTGAGCCAACGTGTTCTCCTCCTCTCTGTATCTCAAACAATCCTCATTAATGGGCAGGTCCTGCCTGAACCCTCCCTCTCACACCCACCTCGCTCCCCTGACATGCACTGAGGACTCTTGTTCTGAGACATTAACTCAGCTAGGCTAACGTTTCACACGGGAAGTGTTTCGCGGATGCACCTCCCCTCTCGGCTAGAACTCCTGTGGAGCGCACAAAGAAACATACTGCCGACGACGGAAAGCTAATTAAATTTCTCAGCCTGTTGGCTGAATATGGACCTTCGATGACTTTTGAGCAGTGATTGGTCTCTTGCTGTCTTATACTTCCTCTTCCTCTGGTGTGTGCTTGTGTGTGGGCGTGTGTATGTGTGTGTGAGTGCTTATGCTCTTATTCAGCTCCATTTGTGAGGGCCAATTTGAGTTTTTAACGACAGGATTGAAGACATATTTGCAAAGTGAGAATGTTTTGACCAGTCCTCTCTTCTTTAGGGGTTTATTTAAAGGGCTCGAATTTGGATGTAGGGCTAAATTTAGGATTCGGATTAGGATTAGGTTAAGGTTTGTGTAAAAGTTAGGGTTAAGCATGTAGTTGACAGTTAGAGTGGGCTGATGGCTAAAGTGGAAGTAAGGGGCTAGGGAATGAGCGTCGTTAATTTGAGCTCTCAGGTACAGAAAAACAAAATGTTTGTGTGTGTGCATGTGTGTGTGCGCACGCACAAGCATGTAGATAAATGTTTTGCTGAGCACCCTGACCTAATGAAAGACCCATCCTGTTGGGGGTGGAGCAGGTGGTGTGCAGGAAATGAGTAAACTGGATGATTGTGTGTGTGTGTGTGTGTGTGTGTGTGTGTGTGTGTGTGTGTGTGTGTGTGTGTGTGTGTGTGTGTGTGTGTGTGTGTGTGTGTGTGTGAGTCTGCATGTGCATGTGCAGAGCCAAGGGATGAAAAAAAATGCCCATTAAAGAGAAATGACATTGCTGTCACCACCATCGGTTACTGTGACATTATTCTCATAATATACGAAAAACATAATCTAACAGGAAACAGAACTAATGACTCTGGTGTAACAGCTGCATGAGAAGTTACTGAATTTGGGATCAATGGGCAGTAGATTAAGAGGGCATTTTGAGAATCCTCAGGACAATAGGCATTTATGACATACCAAGGTGATGGGTGGCAGGGTGGGCTGGGGGCTCCGTGGGCAGGACGACCAGCTGGCCAGAGGGGTCCTGGGGCAAGGGCAGGACAGGCTGTAGAGGGCCTGGCATAGCTGCTGAGAAACCTGGGGGCAGGTTCTGGTGCAGGGCTGTATGACCAATCCCTGCATTACATGTGTGATTTTAGTTCAGATTATGCAACTATCACATATATTCAGGGTAAAATAGCTTGACTAAAACTGTAGCATACTGTGACCTTCATCGAAATTAGTGTAAACACAAAATTTTGAGATTCTAATTGCAATGTCAATTATGTGGCCTAAATAAAATGCTAATACATTAATGTTCCCTCACCGTAGGAGTGCCCTGTCATCCAGAGAGAGGGGCTTCCAGTTCTTGGCATCCAGTGATGATGGGCAGAATGGGCATGTGCAGCAGGGTCTCCTAGTTGGCCAGATTGAAGGGAAGTCCCACCTGGGACCATGAGATGAGAAGTGAGGTCACCGTGACAGTTGTTTGAAGGGTGTATCCTTGCAAACTCCACCCTTTCCTTATTATCCCTGGAATGAACAGAATAAGATAAAGATCATGACAGCTGAATGATGAACCAGTTAAGACTGACATCACTGTAGTTTACAGATTAAGACATAGCAAGGAGAAGCCTTGTACTTGCCCACCTGATATATGCTTCTCTCTCTCTGTCCAGGCAAGTAAGGCCCATCTGGTCTCCACTCATCCTCTTTCTCTCCTCCTCAGTGGCAGGCTCTGAAGGATACATGGAGCGGGCTGGTCCTGTGGGACAAACATTAGCTTAACTGTTGGCTTTCAGTGGTTAACCCCTGGCAGGCCCAAATTCCCCTGTTTCTAACTATCTCTCAACGCTCCACCTAAACCGGTTCACAAGAGACCAACTTGGAGCACTGACAAAGCTTGGTTTCGCCTTCTTTTAGTCTTTCTTTGGGTGCTTGTGCCTTTCTAAAAATGCAATCTTAACCACCCTGCCATACACTTAAGGCCCGATTTCCCCCATTTTTTTCATTTCCTGAGTAATTTCATCACACACTTTTACATACTTAGAATGCAATTTTATACTGACAGTATTTTACCATATTACATAGTTTACGGTACAGTCAGTCCACAAAAGTCAGTTTTACTAAAAGAAGATTTACTGATGACATCTTTATTCAACACCAAAATGATCTCTGCGTCGGGCTCAGAAATTTTGAAAATGTAATTTGGTGTATGGAAAGGTGCATTTACAGTTCAAATTTGACTTATACTAACAATTTTCCACGAATTTGCCATCGTTGGTTATTGCCTGGAAAGTACAAGAAAAAGTTATTTCTGTTGATAACACTGACACGGCTCACTTTGTGAACTTTGACTAGTTAAGACGTGGGGCATATTCAATGTGGATTTTTGTACAAGGGGTATTTGATTATAATTCAATGTCAATAAGATGGTGTGAACAGTGAATGGCTTGCATACATCACCTCATAAAGATGATAAAGAAATGATACAGATGAGCAAATAACACCAGTAATATCCTTCAGTGGAAAAAAAAAGCCTCTTTCAACTTGGACGTCTGGGATTTACTTCTCCTGAGCCAGGTCTTGAAACATGCTCCACAATCCAGGTAAGGAAATGCCAGAAAGTTGAATCAGTTTACCTGGAGACAATGTTTAGTGGGAGAAACGTTTCACCACTCATCTAAGTGACTCCTTCACTCTCAACTGACTGCAGGTATCCCCACTCTTATAAACAATACAGTGGCATAACGACCGAACAAACGATCGGTTTCATATGCAAACTGCCATGACCATGCCAACAACTAGAGTTACAATGGTCATGTGTACTATTCAAGGGCTGGGGAATAGTTGCAATTGCAGCATTGTAAGAGGCAACAGATGTACTCTTAGCCCCCCCCGTTCAGGGATGGTTCTTCCCTCTTCACATAGATGGCCTCTTTGACTCCCCGTTCAAACCAGCATTCCTCCCTATCAAGGATGTGCACATCTTCATCCTTGAAAGAGTGGCCACTGGCCTGTAGATGGGTGTAGGCTGCGGAGTCCTGGCCTGACACATTTGAACTTCTGTGTTGTGCCGTCCTCTTGGCCAGCGTCCGTTGAAAGTTGTTGAAAGCAATTGAGACGCAGTGTTTGCCTTCTTAGAAGGTGAAAATGCAATTGGCGATGGGGTACATTTGATTGCTGATGTTTACCGTTAACCAACACATACTGATCAGTACTTAAGATTTGACTCTCATCATCCACTGGAGCACAAACTAGGAGTCATCAGGATGGCGTACCACCAAGCTGACAACATCCCCACCGACACAGCGGTCGGGGAAGGGGAGAAATCCAACATTAAACAGGCCCTGGTTAAGTGTGGGTATCCTAACTGGGCGTTGTCAAAGAAGACGCCCAAACAGTGCACCAGCCGACCAGCCTATCGAAGAGAAAAGAAAGACAACAGCTGCCTAAGCGTACGCCAATGGTGATGCCGTATGTGGCGGGAGTGTCGGAACAGTTGAGACACATATTTTCCAAACACTGCATCTCAGTTGCTTTCAAACCTCAAAACGTGATGTGCCAGAAATTGGTCCACCCCAAGGATCGGGTTCCCCGGCAGAAACAGAGCAATATAGTATATGCTGTTAAGTGCCGGGAGGATTGCTGTGACTTGTACATCGGAGAAACTAAACAGACCCTGGCCAAGAGGATGGCACAACACAGAAGAGCTACCTCGTCAGGCCAGGACGGCGCAGTCTAGACCCATCTACAGGCCAGTGACCACTCTTTCAAAGATGAGGATGTGCACATCCTTGATAGGGAGGAACACTGGTTTGAACGGGGAGCCAAAGAGGCCATCTATGTGAAGAAGGAATGACCATCCCTGAACTGAGGGGAGGCGTAAGACTACATCTGTCACCATCTTACAATGCTGTGATTGCAACTACTCCCCAATCCTCTGTGAACAGTACACATGGCCATTGTAACTCTAGGTAATGGCTATGGCAATTTGCATATGAAACCGATCGTTGGTTCAGTTGTTATGCAACTGTGCTGTTTATAAAGGATGGGATATCTGCAGTCAGTTGAGACTGAAGAAGTCAGTTTGATGAGTCATGAAATGTTTCTCCTAAAAAACATTGTGTCTAGATGAATTAATTCAACTTTCTGTGATTTCCTTAGCCAGGTCTTCTACTGTCACAGACAAACAAGTTGCTCTCAGTGCCCTGCACCTTTGCTTATTGAAACAGTGGCTCAGAGCTCGTACCTTTCACTGAGGGGTGCACCCTGCCCTGTCGGCTGTTGGGGTGACTGTCTCCTGGGCGACAAGGTGGCTCTCTTTGTCGAGCAACAGCTACAGCAATTCCTACTGGCGGCTGTCGAACCTCACTTTCCCCATGACCGGTATCACCCATGTCACGGCTCCGACCACTGCAATCAGAGCGCTCGCTGTCATTGGCTGGGCCCTTCCTGGTGGGCAGAGTCTGTTTGCTGCCCTGCAGGGCACAACTTCCTCCGGCAGGGCCTGACTTGAGGTTGCCCAGCCCCCCAAATGGGCTCTTGTGGGAGAGGAGCAGGGGCTGTTGCTGGTTGCTGTACTTTAACAGACTTTTCATAGCACTGCTCTCCCCCTGTGCTGGGCCCTGGGGCTCTGGTTGCTGCTGCTGCTGCTGCTGCTGCTGTTGACTGAGGGGAGGTGCAGAAGGAGGTTGGGTAGGCTGCAGGCCCATGCCTGGCGGCTGTTGCTGTTGCTGGGGGTGTTGCCGGCCTGTGCTCCCCAACTCCATATAGGACTTCCTCTGCTCCTCCTCAGGCTGTGGCATGTGATGGGGGGGCCTCATGGTCCATGGTGGCACTGGGGGCTGTTGGGAATGGTGCTGCCCACTGCTGCTGTATCCGTAAGGTGACATGTCCATTTTCCTCTTCAGCTCCTGGCTGGACCCCTGGTTCAGCTCTGCAGGTGAGGAGGCATCTGGGCCAGGTTGGCCATGCTGCTGGTGATGAATCCTGGCCACCTTTTGGCTGTCTCTCTGTAAGGAGCAGCTACCTCCGGATCCAGGACCTGGCCCTGCTCCAGTCCCACTGTGCTGGGCGATGCCTTTACTGCCAAGGGGAGAGGAGTTGGTTGGGGGCCCTGGGTGGGAACAGTCTCTGTACGGGGAAGTGTTGACAGGGTGGGGAACTGAGTGTCCAGCCTTGGGCCCCTGGGACAGGGAGGCCCTGAACACATCTGTGTCCACACCACTGCTGCTGATACACTCGGCACTACGGGAGCGGACTACCTGATGCTGCTGGGGATGGGGAGGCTGCTGCTGCTGTTGTTGTTGCTGCTGTTGTTGTTGTTGTGGCTGTTGCTGTTGGGAAGGTTGGGAGAGCTGGGAGGGCTGAGGCTGGAGGTGGTGGTGGTGGGCCTGCATCCAGTCTGGAGCCTTCTCTGCCTTTCTGTATGGATGTTGCTGTTGCTGGGGTTGCTGTTGCTGCTGTTGTTGTTTTCTTTGCCAGTTACCTGGGTGCCCACCACCACTGTTCTTTTCCAAGACCTTGTCCTTGGCACTGCCCCCTCCCCCACCACCTCCAACCCCGTGGCAGTCGGAGTTACTGAGCTGGAAAGGTCCGCTGGATTTTTCTCCCAGGCGTCCCACAGATGGCACAAATGTGGGCCCTGTCACTTTAGGCTCTCGCCCGCCATTAGCTGGCCCCCTCTCATGTAAGGAGGGGTTGGCTAGAGGTGCTGGAGGGGGTGGGCAGAAGAAGTCAGGGTGTGGGTGTGCGTGATGGGAGTGGTGTGGGTGGCTGGGGTGGAGTTGGAGGCAGTGAAAGCCTCCTGGATGGGGGTGGGTGTGAGGGTGAGTGTGGGGGTGGGGGTGGGAGTGAGGGTGGGTCCCACCAGCCGTAGATCCCATGTGTAAGGGTGGGGGAACTGAGTAGGACAGGGAGTGGTGGAGCGGTGCCTGACCCCTTTCGAGACAATCTGGTGGCTGTTCACTGATCCTCATCTCCCCACTAACGCCCTCTTTGCTGCAGCGACTGCTGCCCGTGGAGCCCATGTGTCTGGCCTGGCTGCTCCCCCCACCCCCCATAGCCACCCTGGTCGTGCCCTCTCCTCCACAGCTGGACATGGAGGCTTTAGCCCCTGTCCCAGCACCTGTATCTCCATTTTGCATCTTGCCATTGAGCAGGCAAGCGCTGAGAGGCTTGCCCATGCTCTGGGGGTGGTCCTTGTTGTTGTACTCCATGGAGAGGGATGCCTTGTGCCTCTCCAAGGCCCTGCTGTTGACCTCCTCCAGGGGCAGCGGGTGCTGTGGGTAGTGGGGATGCTGCTGATGTGTGTGGGCATGATGGTGGTGTGTGGGTGGTGGTGGGTGGAGGCTGTGATGATGCTGCTGCTGCCTCTCCTTGGCATCCTGTTTACTGCTGGACCTCTCCTTCTCCTTGGTGGGCACAACACCTCTCTCTACAGAGCCCTCCTTCAGTCCCTTGTGTAGAGCAGACCCTCCTCCAGGATCTCTGTCTCTGCTACAGGACCCCTGAGTGTTTCCTGGACCAGCCCTGGACATAGGAGGCAGGCTGTGATTGGCTGAGATGAGAGGTGGCTGGGATGGTAGACTCCGCAGATAGAAGTTCTCTGTTGGATAAAAAGACACACCAATACACATGCATCATTCCAGAAAGAAAAACGCAACAACAGAATTAGATTGTGCCTCTCTCATATTAGTATCCCTATAGGCATAGTTATATCAATATTCCAAATCAAATTACTTTTGTAGCTGGCTGAATAAATTTGATTTAAATGTCTTATTTCTGTCAGATTTGATTTTAATCACTTTGTGCCCCACCTTTTTGGGTGTCATAGAAACGGTGCTGCCCGTAGAGAACACTACTGTTGGTATGGTGATCCAAGTGACTCATGGGTAGGAACGTGTGGGCCAAACTCCCTGAGAATCGAGGATACCCTGGGGCTGCTGGGATGGATACATACATACAGACAGACAGACAGACAGACAGACAGACAGATAGACAGATAGATAGATAGATAGATAGATAGATAGATAGATAGATAGATAGATAGATAGATAGATAGATAGATAGATAGATAGATAGATAGATAGGCAGAAAGACAGACAGAAAGAAAGACAGAGTGGGGAAGAAAAGGGAAAAAAGATTTGATTAGACAGGACAACCATCGCTGAGCTGCGTTTTTCCAGAACTACCTCGGAAACGATATAATCCTGCAGGTTAAATTCAGCTGGTGACGTTCATACGCAAATAACTGCTGGCTCCACGTGTCATGTTTACCCGTCCCGCTTGGGTTTAGAATGCAAATAACAGCGGACAAGCTCAGTCCTATGTTATTATGCCTTAATGTATGAAATTCGTCCTCCAAACAAATGGCTCTTTGTTTATCTCTCCATCCCCCCCCCCCCAAGCTGCCTATAGCACTCCTCTCTCCATCTGAATGGCATGATAAGTCGGGATTTGAGGCTTGTGTTTACAGTGAGCTCGGCTGCCGCCCTTCACTGCCCTAAACTGGGGTCAGAGGTTGACTGGACGTGCGGGCCTTTAAGCCGGCGCACCTGGGCCTATTACAACAAGCCCATCTGGAGGACATTTACGCCACAACCAAACACACGGCTCCGTCTGCCTCAACACATTGCAAACACAAAGGACTTTGAAGGTGGGAGGGAAAGAAAGCCTGGAGAGAGATGAAAGACCACCACAACATTTGGACAAAGAAAATGGCATTACTAAGACAACACAGCACAAGATCAGCACGAAAAACCTTAAAAAATCTAAATAAAGCCACGCGAGTTCAATCGTCTCAAATTAATTAACTCTCAAACCGTCACGAGAAAGACAAGAAATGAGCATGATGAAGTACAAAGCAAACGATGGGCGACGGAGAATTCTGGATGTATTATCCCTTTCGGGACCGGAGTTGAGATTATGGTGCAACTGCTTTTATATGCCGTACTAAAAACACACTCAAGAGCGAATACTGTGATTCTACGTTAAAAGAACAAAAAAATAAAATAAAAAAATAAACCTAAACATGTGCAGTGCCATATCACCTCGCTGCCACCCACAGCAGCCTCCAACAAAGAAGAGATAATGTCCCCGTATATCAATCGTTATTATGCATGAGAGAGAGCAGGAAATGTAGGAGGAAAAAGGAAAAGAGCAGGACACATTGAAAGACATAGAACGTGTGTGTGTGTGTGGGGGGGGGGGGTCTGTTGGATTTATCCCCACATTCTTCATAAAAAAAAAAGGGGGGGGAGTGTAGAGAGCTCAACGGATCACAGGCACCACACATAGTCATCCAGCAGAGACATCCGTGGGTCATCCGTGGTGCGTCTTTCCTTTTTCCCTGCCTCTGCACCTGTCTCACACTCAATCTCCTGCAGCCTGACTTTCAAACCGTACATAGCGGGAACAGCGGGGCCGGGGGGTGGGGGTGGAGGGGTGGGGGGGGGGTGAGGGGAAGAGACCGAGGGACGGGGAAAAAAACATGGCTCTACAAGCTAAATGAAAGACAGACGTATTTGTGTTGGCAAGTGTGCGGTCCAGTCTCGGAAAGTGCAGATGCAGTCCATTTGGCCCGCGTGTGTGTGTGTTTGTGTGTGTGTGTGTGTGTGTGTGTGTGTGTGTGTGTGTGTGTTTGTGTGTGTGTGTGTGTGTGTGCGTGTGTGTACGCGCACACATGCAGGCACATGCAGTGCCGCAGTTTTTATGGTGTCCCGGAGTGTTGAATGTCTCACTTTCTGCCGGTGAAACAATGGGGCCTGTGCTGTGAGTGTCAGCTCTGGTGGTGGCGGTGTTGGGGGGGGGGGTGAGGGGGCGGGCTTAATGACCCCGTCTTTGAGAGGCCTCTGCATCCTCCCATCTTAATTAATGAAATGACGCAGGGAGGGAAAACAGCCCGCCAATAACACAGGAGGTGCTGCTTTCTGAGAAGAGCATTTAGGTGATAATTGCATACCCTGACTCTTCCTCTTCCTCTCTCTCGAATGTTTTCTTTCTCACCTATTTTTTCCTGCTGTATTCTTTCCCTCCCTCCCTCGCTCTCTCTCTCTCTCTCTCTCTCTCTGGCCTGTCATTATTAATAAGCATACACATTTATGCAAGTTCATCTACGGATCTAAGGGGACAGTGGGGTGTGGGGGGTCAGGGTTTCCCTTTGTTTAAACAAGACATTTTCTCTGATGTTCAGGAGGAGGGGAGGAAAAGAGAGAGGAGCTATTTGGCAGTCTTTATCCTAGCTGGGAGAGGGGGGGGCTTTTTTTCCGTCCTTTTTTTTTTTCTCCTCTCTTCTGCTGCTCCATGTTGTTTGTGAGCGTGACGATTGACGGCGTAATCCCCTTTCACAGCCTGGTCTGGCTGTGCCCGATAATGCCAGCCCACTCGGCTTCAGCATGCCCGCCGTTGGGGTGGTAAGAGGGAGACCGTTGGGCACAGTAGAGCCCATTCAGCCATTAATCTGGCCAGGACAAGGGAAGCTGCTGCTTCTGCTGCTGCTGCTGCTGCAGGCGACGTGAGCAGGGTCTTAGCGGAGTCTGCTGACACCACAGCAGTCTCTCTCTCTCTCTCTCTCCCCCCCCCCCCCCCCTCTCTCAGTCCACACACACACCATTTCACCCTATACTTGTGAGGACCCCTTATTACATTCACTCCATTCATTCCCTAGCCCTTAACTCTAACTTCAACCATCATATCTACATGCCTAACCTTAACCCTTACCCTAAATTCAACCTAATCCTAATTCTAACCTTAAACCCAAACCCAAGCCCTAACCCTAAAATGGACCATTTTCCTCATGGAGACCCATAAAATGTCCCCATGAGGTAGGTGGTACCAGCTATTTCTATCCTAATGGGGACATTTGGTCAGAAAAACCTCGTACACGCGCACGCACACACACACACAACCAACTCAGCATCAGCACATGAGTGACAGGGGGAGTTTGCAGCGCACTCCCCGCTCTCCAAGGGTGGAGCTCAGGCGGGAGGCAGAACAATTGGAGACGCGTCCCGGGGAGGGATTTCCAGAAGTTCTGAAGAAGGCATTTCTCACAGCACGGCGGGCTGAGAGAAGCCGGCTGACAGGGAGGGCAAAGGAGGGGAGCTGGATTTAGAACAGCACCTACAGGCAGAAGAGAATTAAGCCCGCCTGAAAATTAGAGGCAGAGAACCGAGTGTGTCGTTTCCTCGGCAGCAAAGGACCCCCTCCCCTTCTCTCTCTCTCTCTCCCCCGCCCTCCTTGCGTGTTCCTATTATACCTGCTCTGCAGACACTAGCCCATACAATTACTCAAGAGGGCCTTTAGTTTCTTCACTTTCACTGAAAGGCCGAAAAAAAAAAAAGAAATGCTAAATTGTGTATTGCCTCTGGGAAATGGCTGTGCAGTTTCAGAGAGAGAGAGAGAGAGGGAGAGGGAGAGAGGGCGAGGGAGAGGGAGAGGGAGAGGGATAGAAAGGAGACATGTGAGAGGAAGACCAAGAGGAGAGGAGGAGCAGACTGAGCTGCCTGTCAGGCCCGCTAATTGAGAAAAAGTGACAGAACCATCAAGACAGAGAAAGGGAGGAGAAGAGGAGAGGAGACGAGAGATGTTTGGTGGAGGAGGGGCAGTGCCGTGGTGGATCGCTTCAGGTTTGACTAATTGAAAGGAAGGGATGCAGGCTGGCACAAAGAGAGCAATGGAGGGAGAGAACGCGAGAGCAAGAGCGAGAGCGAGAGCGAGAGAGAGAGAGAGAGAGAGAGAGAGAGAGAGAGAGAGAGAGAGAGACAGGGATGGAAACGATGGTGGTAGGGAAAGAGGAGAGCAGATGTAGAGGGTGGGGGTGCAGCTTAAATCCCACCAAAGGAAAGCTGGAATCCAGGCAGAGAGGAAAAGATGGACAACTGAAGATAAGCTTGGAAAGACATATCAAAGAGAAGTGGATTAGAAAGGTGTTTTTAGGCATTTGTGTGTGTGTGTGTGTGTGTGTGTGTGTGTGTGTGTGTGTGTGTGTGTGTGTGTGTGTGTGTGTGTGTGTGTGTGTGTGTGTGTGTGTGTGTGTGTGTGGACAGAGATATGAGGCTGTCGTTGTTTTTGGCACAACTCAAGAAGTCATTTGGACTGTGGCCTGCTGGCACAAATCCTGTGAGGAGTTCCCATGTTTTTTTTTTGTTTTTTACATTTATTCTTTTTTGTCACATGTATAAAATAGCTCAGAATAGAAATTCTGAACAATAAAAAAATCAAAACCTCAATGGACTTAATATTTTTTTTCCCTACCAGGTATAAGTATTGAAATACCAAAACAGTCAGTACGCCACCTCTTTCTCTCTCTCTCTCTCTCTCTCTCTCTCTCTCTCTCTCTCTCTCTCTCTCTCTCTCTCTCTCTCTCTCCTCCCTCTCTCTCTCTTGGTCTCTCTCTGTCTCTTCTCCTACAAACCCCTACCCCCTCCTCTTTCTTTCTCTCTCCCTGTTTGACATCGAACAGCCCACTTTTCCCCTCTCCGTAAACGAACTGACGATCCCCCCATGCAGCCCATGTGGTTCCAACTGTTCTTCTTCTACTTCTCTCTCTCAGCTGATCCTGTTAGGGGGCGCCACGGCGGATCATCCGTTTCCATCTCTTCCTGTCCTCTGCATCTTCCTCTGTCACACCAGCCACCTGCATGTCCTCCCTCACCACATCCATAAACCTCCTCTTCTCCTCTTCCCTGGCAGCTCCATATTCAGCATCCTTCTCCCAATATACCCAGCATCTCTCCTCCACACACGTCCAAACCATCTCCATCTTGCCTCTCTTGCTTTGTCTCCAAACCGTCCAACCTGAGCTGTCCCTTTAATATACTCGTCCCTAATCCTGTCCTTCTTCATGAAAATCTTAGCATCTTCACCTCTGCCACCTCCAGCTCCGCCTCCTGTCTTTTCGTCAGTGCCACTGTCTCCAAACCATACAACATAGCTGGTCTCCCTACCATCTTGTAAACTTTCCCTTTAACTCTTGCTGGTACCCTTCTGTCGCAAATCACTCCTGACACTCTTCCCCACCCACTCCACCCTGCCTGCACTCTCTTCTTCACCCCTCTTATGCACCCCCCGTTACTTTGGACAGTTGACCCCAGGTATTTAAACTCGTCCACCTTCTACTCCTTACATCTGCACCATCTCGCTGTGGTTACTCTGACTCTTCTTGAAATAACCACAGCTGCCTGAACGACGACGTACATTCAGAAAACCTGAAACAAAACAGCCCCGCACATACACTCCAAAGGGTGTTAATCCACATCAGGCGACTCCGGTTAGCAAAGTAAGTGGTTAATGGAAGCCTTGTTATCTATTGCACATTACCTTGAATATCTTAGCTTTAATTTCAGGTTAATATGTCAAAAGCACAGAGGAGACAAAGAAATTCTGTGCCTAAGGCAGGTAATATGCATGAGACATGAGGACCATACAACGATCTTTGCATACAAATGTGAGCTGGCCTACATGCTAGAGTGCAGATATGTTCCCACTAACACACGCTGGCTAGAGAGGACTCCTTGGATTGCCACCACATTATAAGTGACGCACTATCAACATACTTGGATGTAAAATACAGCCATGCATCTACGTATATGCATGGACGCTCTCTCTCTCTCTCTCTCTCTCTCTCTCTCTCTCTCTCTCTCTCTCTCTCTCACACACACACACACACACACATGCACACTAATGCCTTCTCTTGCTGCTGGTGGGGTTCTGCCGAAACCCAGGGAGTAGAGGCGAGAGGCTGGGTAATTGTGTCGCTCGTTTTGATGACTTGCTTTTTATGCAAAACAGGAAAAAGACAATATGCAATTATCTTGAGGAGGGAACAGCTGAATGTGGTTGATGAACAGTCTGGATTCAATCATGCTCGTAGTGTGTTATATGCAATTAAACTGCAATAGAGATAATGGCCTCCATTGCCAACTGAGTAATAATCCCAGTCATAATCACCTCCATTACTTTTATTAGGCATGGCATTATCATCATCACTCTTACTAATATTATTCTACTTTTCCACGAGAATAAAAACTTTGACAACGAAACCCTCACTTTAAGGTAAAAGAGAAATCCATTCTAATGAGGCGTGTTTTGTCAGGGAATTATCTATCTGAAGATACACAGATGCCAGAGGTGATATCTCATTTGAGACCATGCTTCCTTACGCCGTATGTATTCGAAGAAATTGGAGGTTTCTAACATCCATTCCCACTAGTGAGGCAGCCAAAGGCTTACTCAACTCCCAGGGGCAAAAAAAAAACAAAAACAAAACAGAAATAGAAGATGCAGAAGATATCATGTGGCCAAAAACACTGACCATCATCAGCAAGCACAAGATAGTCTAGCTGCAGCTCCTTGAGTCAGCCTCAGCCACACATCACACAATAGGGGGGGGGGGGCTATGCCGATAAGTCACCACAAACAACGAGCCAGGGATTTTGGTCCCCATGAAAAAGTATCACATTGAGCCCCACATTACCCCCAGCCCCAAATAACCACTTTACACACAACTCCAGAGCCCAATCGGCAACCCATTCTTTTCTTACTCGACATTTGCAGCTCTTGTGGTAGTATTTCTAGGTCTTGCTGGAAATGAGCTATGGACATCTGTGTAACGCTGTGCAGCGTTACATGCACGCAACATTCTGCATACAGTGGAGCCCACTAACCGATGGAGGACAGACCAGGAGGCAGACGATATAACCTACATTTGCGTCACCGGATCAAACGCTATTGCTCAAGAGGGCATGATACGCTTTTAAGAGACAGCTGGGGTGTCCAGGTAATATGGCGGTCTATTCCATTACCTACCAACACGAGGATCGCCAATTCAAATCCCCGTGTTACCTCTGGCTTGGTCGGGCGTCCCTACAGACACAATTGGCCGTGTCTGTGGGTGGGAAGCCGGATGAGGGTATGTGTCCTGGTCGCTGCACAAGCGCCTCCTCTGGTCGGTCGGGGTGCCTATTGGGGGGGGGGGGGAATAGTGTATTTTTCCCACGCACTACGTCCACCTGGCGAAACTCCTCACTGTCGGGTGAAAAGAAGCAGCTGGCGACTCCACATGTAGCAGAGGGGGCATGTGTTAAGTCTGCAACCCCCCCCCCCCCCGGAATGGTAGAGGGCTTGGAGCAGCGACCGGGATGGCTCAGAGAGCAGGGTGATTGGCCAGGTACAATTGGGGCGAAAAGGGGGGGGGGATTCAACAACAACAACAACAAAAATCAATGTTTATAGGGCTGGACAAGAAAACATTGGACTATTCAGATATTTGTTTGTTGGGTAGGTGTTTGGTTTTCAATTTTGGGGGGGGGTCACGGGGATACTGGAGCATATCCCCTATCCCCTACAACTGCTGGGATACGTTCCAGCATCCCGGCGACCCTGAGAGCAGGATAAGCGGTTTGGATGTTTGGATAATGGGTGGCTGGATGGATATTCTTTTCTTTTTCTTTGCTAAATGTAGGCTATCAATAAAGGCAAACTACAAAAATACATTTGGTCAGCACATTCTTGTACTATATTTATACTTTTTAATGGCACCGTTAAGAAGTGGAAATACTGTCGCAGCTGCGGCGCCTGACATCCCCTCTTGCTCACAGCAGTGACGTCAGGCTTCGGTTCACCTTAGCCGTTAAAGGGAAGACAAAATCCCGAAGAGCTCAGCTGTGCTGCTGTCATCATTATCGCACTACCTTGTTCTATTTATTACAGTTCATTCTTTTATTTTGCGTTATTTACTGCGTTGGTAATTGGTATAAATAATAATTGTTATTTCTGAGTGATTTGTGATTCCGTTGTCAGAAAAATGTCGGCGTGTTACACTGTTAAGCCTGCTGTTACGGCTATGTCGTTAAAAGTATTGTTGTTATAACAGAAATATGGGTGTTTTGTATCTCTGTTTGGCTTGCTGGGTTCAGGTTGTAAAACGTTAAGGCCAATAGATGACGGAATGTGGAACTGGAGTTGGCCCCGCCCACTACTGCTAGTGTACAGGGAGGGGTAAATACAGAGGACAAATTTCATTTCAATGTACACGAGTACTGAGAAAAGAAGGTAAAGAAATCATAAAGAAATATAAATCTCAAATCTTAAATTTGTTGGAGCTAGCATGCTGTTTCTGCACTTCTGTTTGTCGGGTGTCATCTCAGATTCGGAGCTTATTATTACGAGAATTTATCCATCCATTATCCAAGTCCCTTATCCTACTCATGGTTGTGGGGATGCTGGAGCCTATCCCAGAAGTCATTGGGTGGCAGGCAGGGAGATACCCTGGACAGGCCGCCAGTCCATCATAGGGCCGACACATTTCACACCTAAGGACAATTTAGTATGGCTGATTCACCTGACCTACATGTCTTTGGACTGTGGGAGGAAACCGGAGCACCCGGAGGAAACTCACGCAGACACGGGGAGAACATGCAAACAACACATAGAGGACGACTCGGCATGACCCCCAAGGTTGGACAACCCCGGGGTTTGAACCCAGGACCTTCTTGCTGTGAGGCGACCATGCTAACTACTGCGCCACCGTGCTGCCCCACCGGCCAGTTGTGCTCTTCTAAATGCCAACTATGTTCTTAACATTAAACAGCCCCCCCCCCTAAAGATGGCAGGTACCAGGCCACAGTAGCTGGTAGAATCGACCAATTTTCTAGCCGTTTTCACCATTTTACTATCCATTTTTACTATGATACCAGCGCATTAGTTTGCTTACCTGCCACAGTAGCTGGTAGATTACACCAACTCATCAGCTACAGCCAAATACGTCCTACCCCTCTTGCCACCAATATAATTTGGTTATCAATCCATGTAGACTACTGAATCATGATAGTCTCTGAAAATACTGATACATCCTCAAAACCATTCCCTGTGTAGCTGCGTCCATCAGGCCACTTCATGGTTCCCCTGCATTTATGTAGGTCGATAATTTATCCACGATAACAAAAATTGTCCCATTTTGTTATTTTTTTTTGATATACTTTATTAATCCCCGTGGGGAAATTCCTCTCTGCATTTAACCCATCCTAGCTGTGTAGCTAGGAACAGTGGGCAGCCACCATACAGCACCAACTCCAGTTCATCTTGCCATGCCTCAGTCAGGGGCACAGACAGGAGTATAAACCCTAACATGCATGTCTTTTTGACATGCATGCATGACCCCCCCCCCCACCGCAGATATGGGGAGAACATGCAAACTCCACACAGAAGATGACCTGGGATGACTACCAAGGTTGGACAACCCCGGGGTTCGAACCCAGGACCTTCTTGCTGTGAGGCGACAGCTCTAACCACTAGGCCACCGTGCCGCCCAGTGGTTAGGACCCCGTTAGTTAGTTGGTTAGTGGATAGGACCTCGTTCAACTAAACCCCTCAGAATTACAAACATGCTTAAAACACACCAAACTTTTTGGAAAAAACATTTTTTTAATCAACAAATAATACAAACGACAATACTTTAGAATAACAGAATCCTCCAAAATTAATGCCTTTACTTAAACTGAAAGAAACGTGTTGCAGAGCTATGCCGTCCATCTCAGCCAAGAACAGAGAACTTTCTGGCTGGGTCTTTCCCGAGTCATGTATGTTCAGCCCCCCCTGGGGGGGCTACCGAAGTCCCGAAGCCCCAAAAATGGTATTCGGGAAAGCCCTGTTTAATTTCAATTCACTAAGTGACTTGCCAGGTGCACTGAAAAAAATGTTATGTCGAATTGACTTAATTCTATTATGTCAAGTGGCTGCACGAAAGAAACTTATCTAGATCCAGATGTATTTTTTAAGCTGAATGTACTTCTTACTTTTTAGTAATTTCAGATGAATTATATTTATAATATAGCTAAACTATTCTGAGTAGAATTTGTTCTTAAGTGACCGAGCATATTTCCACTCGCTGCGGGACTCAATCCACAGTTTACTGCACCACAAGACATTGTTTTGTGTTTTTTTGTTTTTTTTATCTCGACTAAAGGAGGCCAACTCCGAAAACGGAGTTGCTTTGGACGCTAAATACTGTAGCTAATCACCATGCCTACAGCACCAACTAGGGCAGTGGTTTTCAAAGTGGGGGGCAGCCAGGGGATGCCAAGGGGGCCTCAGCACATTGGAGGGAAGATGAGGGAAAATGCTAAAAAAAAAAAATTTTTTTAAATAAATTTAATTATTATGTATATTATGATCAAATATATTTTATAACAAAACATGCTTATAATTGAAAACAGAAATATTCAATATAATGGAAGGATTAAAATTTGAAGTATAAATGTCATTATTATTGCATTAACAAACGTAAGGAAATATAGTCAGGAGTTTTTTTTCTTCTTTTTAACATTTGCCGTAGTATTAACAATGGGTTTTTAAAGACATCTTGCAAAAAGGGGGGCCCCGGCCAGAAGCTAATGCTATTTGGGGGGCCTTGGCATGGAAAAGTTTGGGAACCCCTGAACTAGGGCATAGGTGAGCTTTTTAGAAGCATGTTCCCTGGTTCAGAAAGTGATGCCACAAGCCATTAAATTGTTGGTAACGTTACACTTGTTTCACTTTTATTCATTGTCCACAAACTAATAAAAAAGGCTATCAAGAAGAACACTTAATTCACTATGCATTAAACTTGAGCGTGAACAGTACATCAAGTTAGCTTAAATTCATGTTATAACATTACTTAAGTTAACATTACTATAACCTACACGGCTAGTTAACGTTAACATTTCTTGTTTTGATAACGTTACCAAAACACACAACTGATAGCTAACAACTATTTTTTTTCGATCAAAATTGTTTCAAAGAGTAAAGGAAACCTCGTTTGAGTAAAAATATAAAATACCCATGGTTTGCTTACTTACCGAAAATGCAGAGCCTTGGATAGGCCTACAACATTCAAGAGGCCGCCAACCGAAATCCTCATTAAACGGTGCATATTGCGATCCTGAGAGCAGGATCAGCGGTTTGGATAATGATTGGATGGATGGATTTTTTTTTCTAATTATTTTTAATTGGGTGAAATTAACTTGTTTTATGCGAGGGCATTGCATTTTGAAATTGATTTAAAAAAATAAGTAGGAATAACTAACACATTAAAATCTATAAAATAAGCCAGCTTAAAACATGTAACATTTACTAGTGGTCAGAATCAGTTTTTTCAGTGTGGAGAGTTGCTATGTGGTTTCTATGATCCTGAAAACTATTATTCACAAAAAGTCACCGGAGCTTAGTTTAGTATATTTAACGAGACGGAAAAGGAGATGATAGCCCTTTTTTCTAACAAATGAACGTCATTCAACACAGCGCCGCTCGCTTCCACCTTCTGACGTTGGGACCAGTTCAATGGCTTTGGTATAGAGTGACAGCTGGTTCATTTAATGGACCCCGCATCAAAGATATTTGTTTTAGATATTGGTTTCTTCCTATTTTTTCTCCCTGTTAAAGGGTTTGTTTATTTATTTGGGGAGCTGTTCCTTATCCGATGCGAGGGTCTAAGGACAGGATGTTGTGTTGCTGTAAAGCCCCTTGAGGCAAATTTATAATTTGTGATATTGGGCTATACAAATAAAATAAAATTGACTTGACTTGACTTTAGTATGATTCACTTGCTCTAAATTAATTTGTGGGTTTTAGAATACATGTGTATACTTTTTAAGTGGGGAGAGTTTTTTTTTTTAAGCGAGAGAGTGATGAAATATGCTAGCCAGCTAGCCTAATTCTTTCACAGGATGTGGAGTTAGCCAGTAGGTTCACTGGAACCACTTGTGACCTGCCAAACTTGCCTTTCTTTGTGAAAATTTGTCACCTTCTCTTTTCTCTCCCTTCTGTTCCCTTTTTCTCTTTTCGTTTGTGAAGCCCTGACTTTACTTTTGTTTTAGATGGAAAAAGTGATGCCACACTGCATCAATAACACTATTAGAAACTCATCCACAAAAGAGGAGGATTAAACCATTCCATCAAAATAGAGGGGGGGAGGATAAATACAGATGCTGTATGAATGTTCTATGGAAATAAAATCAAGACTTTATTATTGAATGGCGGCATGGTGGCGCAATAGTTAGTGCGGTCACCTCACAGCAAGAGGGTCCTGGGTTCGAGCCCCAGGGTAGTCCAACTTTGGGGATCGGAATTTGCATGTGGAATTTGCATGTTCTCCCCATGTCTGTGTGGGTTTCCTCCGGGTGCTCCGGTTTCCTCCCACAGTCCAAAGACATGCAGGTCAGGTGGATCGGCCGTACTGAATTGTCCCTAGGTGTGAATGTGTGTGTCGGCCCTGTGATGGCCTGGCGGCCTGTCTAGGGTCTCTCCACCTGCCAACCAATGACTGCTGGGATAGGCTCCAGCATATAAGCAGGATAAGCAGTTTGGATAATGGATGGATGGGGACTTTATTATTGAAATACATGTAACTGAACATTTGCAAATGTGCACAGAGATTTGTAATTGTCTACTCAAATTTGTGAATGTGCATCTAGATTTGAAAATGTGTGCTCGGATTTGTGAATGTGTATCCAGATTTGAAAACATAAATGCACACAGATTTGTACTGAGATTTGAAAATATGCCGGAATGAAGGCTACCTGTCACCAGGCAGGGGCGCCAATCTATTTTGATCTTCATATTGGCTAGCAATGGTTGTGGTTCTACTGTAATAAGCTGAGCCATGATGGATCCTTGATTCCCTCGTGTAAGTGCATTGATACTATGTCTTTTTCGTTAGCATAGTATCGCTGGGTGTAGATTAAACCGCAAATTACGCCCCTCGCTAAAATAATATAACTTTGCAATGAGCGGTGAGCAGCCGCTTCTCATTAGCCAGCAGCTGTGTGCACTTTTTTTTTTTTTTGGGTGGTGGACATAAGTATGGTTCACGTTCCATTTGCGATAAGTCGCTATGGTTGAAGGACAACATATGACATGTTAGTAATGGTTATAGTTTGGTATTAGTTTAGAGATGGTTAAATTTAGGCATCGGTTTGGTGTGGTAAGGATCTAGGAGGGTTGTTAAAGAAAATGTGAATGATTTCAGATTTGATAAAGTCAGGTTTCGTCCTGCAAAACCAATCCATTCTAACGCTGACCGTTTGCAAGTGATCCCCTTCTCTGCTTGTTATTCATGGTTTTATTATTAGATTAATTATGAATTGACTGACATGTAAAACTATAGGAGTATTTTAGTTGTTTTGTTTAGTTATCGTGCATTTATGTTTCATTAAATTAGATAGATTTAGTGTGTATTTAGATACTGTTTTTAAGCTGAGGAGCTCGGGCATCCAGAGGGAGCTCGGAGTAGAGCCGCTGCTCCTTCGCGTCTAAAGGAGCCAGTTGAAGTGGTTCAGGCATCTGACCCGACCCCGGAGAAGCGGCTGATAATGAGATGAGATGCAAGGTACTGTTTTGAAACAGCTTATTTCAGTTATTCCACATTAAATCGTTTTATTCAATAAATGAACAAGTAATGTTTGTTCAATTTAAGCACAACTCCTTCTACCACCCAGATCAATGTTTACTGTTTGCACTCTAAATTTGAAAGTAATAGACTCTAATATGTTTTTCTATAAAGACAGCACTAATAGATGGACACACAGATCCACCATACTTAACGACTACACTGTTAAGTATGATTGATATTTAAGTCCATCACGGAAACAGTTAAACGACGCATGAGCTACTCATAATACATTTTCAAATCTGAACACTCATTCAGAAATTTCAGTTAGTAAACATTTGCAAATTTCAGGTTATGCATTTGCAATAACAAAGGTTTGATTTTATCTCTAAATTAAATGCGGTCATGGAATAAATTTCTATGTTTATGCTGATGATACTCCGCTGTATAAGGGCTGATGATTGTACTCAAATGACTAATTTAGAGGCCTGTGTGGCTGCTGTGAAAAATTGGATGCCACTAAATTTCCTGCTTCTAAATTTGGTTAAAACTGACATGCTGGTCGTTGGCCCTGCTAGACACTGACATCAAGTCGCTCAAGTAACAATAATAATTGACAACTCTGTGATTTCACAAAGTGTGGCAGCCAGAAATCTTGGTGTTACGTTTGATCCCAGCCTTTCTCTGATAAGCACACTAAAGAAATCACCAAGACTGCCTTTTGACACTTACCTAACATGGCTAAAATTCAGTCTTTCCTGTCTATGACTGATGCAGACTCTAATACATGCATTTTCATCCAGACTTGATGACTATAATGTTCTGTTTTCAGGTCTGCCACATGCTAAATGTTTTCAGATGGTTCAGAATGCTACAGCTAAAATCTTAACTAAAATGAGAACATTTGACCATATTACACCAATTTTTGCTTTCCTTCATTGGCTTCCTATCCATGTTAGATCAGACTTCAAGGTGCTTCTGCTGACTTATAAAATCCTAAATGGGCTTGCCCCATCATACCTGTCTTATCTCCTTAAACCTTACACTCCATCTCGAGCTCTCCGCTCTCAAAATTCAGGGCTTCTGTGTGTATCCAAAGTTAAAAAGAAGTCAGCTAGTGGCAGGGCCTGCTGCCATCAGACAATTAAGAGTGTGTTGAGTCCTTTAAATCCAAACTTGAAACTCATCTTTTTGCCTTAGACTACTTGCCTTTAAAATGAGTACTTCACAGCCTGTACTACATGGCAGGTCAGTTTCGGTCTCAATGAATTTACCAAGCACTGTTCTGTTGAGATTATAGACGTGTAGTCTGTCCTTCTGTCAGGTCTACATGGTGACGGTGGTCATATGGCTCGGGTGCTGGGCTGCTCCGGTGGCATCTGGACACTGCTTGGCATCCTCCTCATCATATTCTTCATCTCTCATCTCATCTCATCATCAGCCGCTTCTCCGGGGTCGGGTCGCGGTAGCAGCAAGCTAAGTAGGGCACTCCAGATGTCCCTCTCCCCAGCAACGCCCTCTAGCTCCTCCTGGGGGACCCCAAGGCGTTCCCAACCCAGATTGGACATATAGTCCCTCCAGCGAGTTCCGGGTTCACCCCAGGGTCTCCTCCCAGTTGGACGTGCCCGGAAAAACCTCCAAAGGAAGGCACGCAGGAGGCATCCTAATCAGATGCCCGAACCACCTCAACTGGCTCCTTTCAATGTGAAGGAGCAAGCGGCTCTACTCCGAGCTCCCTCCGGATGTTTGAGCTCCTCACCCTATCTCTGAGGCTGAGCCCAGACCCATATTCTTCACATATTTCATAATTCCCTTATAATTCTGTTATCCTCTTTCAATATTGTATACTATAAATTGTGTTTTATTCTGTACAAACAACATCCATTGCACGTTGTCTGTCTTGGGAGAGAGATCCCTCCTCTGTTGCTCTCCCTGAGGTTTCTTCCTGTTTTTGTTTTCTCCCTGTTTAAAGGTGTTTTTTAAGGGAGTTGTATCTTATCCGATGCGAGGGTCTAAGGACAGGATGGTCTGTTGCTGTAAAGCCCACTGAGGCAAATGTTTAATTTTGTGATAATGGACTATACAAATAAAATTGACTTGACCTTTTGTAAAAAAAATGTAAAAAAATTTTTTTTGGATATTGTTAGTACGTAAGTTGAATATTTTTATTGTTTGTTATTTTGATGACATGAACAGAGAGCAATTAACCCTACCGGTATATTTAAGGAACCACATCAGCACCTTTGGATATTTGGGGTGTGTGTGTATATATATATATATATATATATATATATATATATACACACACACACACACACACACATACGAGTGTGTGTGTGTGTGTTACGCTCTCCAACTTGTCGGATGTTCACAGTGCACGCTGCTCTGCATGTTACTGTCGAGTTTTGCCAGTCCTAGATAAAGTTAATTCAAAAGACAAGAAGCTGTGGGGGGGGGGTCCTTTTCTCTAAGCTGGAGTTACCATATATTTTACCACATATCATATACCACATCCAATTATATACCATCCAAAAAGCAGTAAAACATAAAAACTATCAAAGGTTTTAGAAACGACATCACGAGAAAGACACAAAAGCCTGCGTGCGTCAGAAGTGGTACTGGACGGGTTCTTAAAGTGTATCTGCATCCGTAGCATTTGAATTTGCAAAATAAGGAGCTGAGATCGGTCGTCCATCTATCCTCGTCTTGCCTCCAGGCTGCATCCTGCCGGAGCTAAGGGTGTTCTCGGGCTGCATACGCACAGGTATTTGAGTGTGTGTGTGTGTACCCGTGCATGTATGAATATGTCTGTGTTACTGTGTTTTGTGTTTATGCATGCATGTGTGTTTGCGGTTGCATGTGTTTATGGCCAGCTCAGTGTTTGGCTGCACAGAGGACATGTAGGAGCTGCCGCATCAAACCACCACCACAACTGAGCTGCAGACAGCGGCTGAGCGCTCTGCAGTAATGGCCAACCTATTCTGTCCCGTGTGGCCGCTGCCCCCCAAGACTCCCGGGGACATCACTACTGACGCGAATCGAGCAACACAACATTCCTCAGCTGCACTTTTCGCCCTGCGTCCCCATCCAAAAGCCATGGCATGTTGCTTCAGCCCAAAAATACTCTGGGCCCGGACCTATTTCTGTGAACGGACAAAAGGGGTGGGAGACAGCCTCTCAACTGGATGACTACAAGCCATCCTTTAGCAGAAACCTAACACAGGCTGGAGAACACAAACGCACAAGGTCGGAGGAACAATACAACCTGCTAAGCTCCACCCTCAGTCCTGTCCCAATCAGACAGAAGACGAGACGAGAGATTTCTGCATCCAGACAGCACAGGATA
Source organism: Lampris incognitus (assembly GCF_029633865.1). Lineage (NCBI taxonomy): Eukaryota > Metazoa > Chordata > Actinopteri > Lampriformes > Lampridae > Lampris > Lampris incognitus. Next base: position 49,973,566 of record NC_079220.1, on the reverse strand, counting down.
GATGAGGGGGAGAGATGTGGACCAGAAGAGTGTGTACACATACTGTGTGTGTGTGTGTGTGTGTACATGTGAGAGAGAGAGAGGGAGAGAATACATTTTCATAACTTGACATACCATCATGCAAATAGGAGTCCACCAAATGCGTGTGTTTGTGTGTGCACACAGGCGTGTGTATACGTCAGTCATAAATCAATCCACTTTTACTGACATTGCAAATTTCCTGCACAAAGATGCATTCTGAATGGGCGCTACACAACAGCAACTCAAAACATTGGAAAATAACAAAATAGGAAACAAATCTATGCAAAGGAGAACAGAGAGGAGAAAATGAACCCTGGTCAGGGCAAAGGTCAAATGCATGAGTGCATGCTTGTGTGTGAGTATGCTAATGTGTGTGTGTGTCTGTGTGTGTGTGCACACGTGCTCGTTTAAAACCGTGCATGTGCGCGTCCGAGCACATCTGCATGCCATGACGTACCCTCATGCGAATGGGGAAACCAGATCTGCGATGCGCTGGAGTGGGGTCCGCCGCGGAAGGAGGGCGAGGAGGGTGAGGAGGGCGGCCGAGAAGGGTGAGACGGGTGCGAGGGGGGAGAGCCCAGGCTACTGGCCAGAAACGTCCCCATGAAGGATGCGGAGGAGTTGCCCATCAGTCCACTGCCTGGATTCACAGAGACGGACAGACAGACAGACAGACAGACAAACAGACACACAGAAACATGGTAAGAATTGGAGGGCGGTGCATGCACAGCGTGAGTGGGTGGAGGGAAGGTCACACCATTGCTTTCCCCTCTTGTCTGTACCCTCGGAGTGCAGAGAACGGAAGACACTTGTGCGTCTGTCTATGTGTGTCTGTTGGACCGCAGCAGAGAAGCAACCAGAGGTACAGTGCAGACCACCAGATCGAGATTTAGATGTAAAGACTGGGCTGCAACGGCCCGGAGATGGAACAGTTAAACTGGCCAGATCTGAACACCGCCTCTGGGGAGTGTGTGTGTGTCCCAGTTCCTCCCCCTCCCCCTCCCCCTCTCCCTCTCCCTCTCTCTCCCTCTCTGTGTGAGCTGCTAGCTGTCGGCTTCTTCCCAACTCTGTTCCCTCTCTGGTGTTTGCTGAACACACACACACCCACGCACACACACACGCACACACACGCACACAAGCACACACACGCACGCACGCACACAAACAAACAAACTCCCCTCCCCCCTTGGCAGCAGACAGAAAAGTCCTCCCCCTCTGCTCTCCTCACACCACCCCTCCCTATGGGCAGACATATAGGTCTCATCTCACAGCTGAGTACACACTTTCTCAGGCTCTCCCACCCTCTCTCTCTCTCTCTCTCTCTGTCTGTCTCTCTCTCTCTCTCTCTCTCACACACACACACACGCATGCATGCATGCATGCACGCACACACGCACATAGACACGCACACACTCCGGCTCCTGTTCCCCAACGTCCTTTTCTCAATTTCTCTCCCTCCCTCCATTATCTCCTGCTCTCCCATCTCTCACGTCCATGGCCTCAATCTCTCTTCTTATTGCACTGCTCCATTTCATCCTCTTTTTTCCTCTCTCTCTCTCTCAACACATTCTACCTTTCTCTCCGTCTGACTGTCAAACTCTTGCTGACATTCTTGCGCTCTCTCTCCCTCTTTCTCCCCCCCCCCCCCGCCCCCCGTCCCCCGTCTTCTCAGCGTCACTCTTTCTTGTCATCACCTTCCGTAATCTTTCACCCGACAGCTCGGCCACAGTGACCCTCTCCCCCTCTTTCTCTTATCTTTGCTCTCTCTGGTCTATCCCCCCCACCTTACTCCCAAGCCCCCACCCACCACCCCCACCTTCATGTAGCATTGCTTTTGTTAGTACGCTCTTTACTGTTCTTTGCCATTTGTATCCGGCCAATTACCCTATTTTCCGAGCCGACTCGGTCGCTGCTCCACCCCCCTCTGCCGATCCAGGGGCGGCTGCAGACGACCACATGCCCCCTCCGATACACGTGGAGTCACCAGTCTTTTCTTTTCGCCTGACAGTGAGGAGTTTCGCCGGGGGGGGGGGGACGTAGCGCTTAGGAGGATCATGCTATCCCCCCCCCCCCAGTTCCCCTGAAGAGGCATCCCGACTGACCAGAGGAGGCGCTAGTGCGGCGACCAGGACACATGCCCAAATCCGGCTTCCCACCCACAGACACAGCCAATTGCTGTCTGTAGGGACGCCCGACCAAGCCGGAGGTAACGCGGGGGCGGGGATTCGAACCGGCGATCCCCCCGGTGTTGTACTGCTCTTTACCATAATAATGGCACCAGAATCTGTCCCTTGCTTGCTGATCTGTGTGTTTAACAAGACCATGGTGAGTAATTGACTGTTCCCTGCAACTCCGGTGTGGCTGGAGGCTGATTGTCTATTGTGCATTGCAGGAAAATCCAGGGAAAAAACACACTGATTAACCACCGCTTAAATTGCCTTCCCATTACACCCCCCCCACCCCCCACCCCCGGTGCAGTTGAAGCACGGGGGCCCGGACGCCCAGCTCTTTTGCACATTCATTTCCCCCAAGTCACTCCGCCATGAAGCCTCATGCATATGTATGAGGCTGTCTGAATGGCAGCAACCATGCAACACAGACACAGCGGTGGATCCTGTATTGTGCGCAGATCCAGCAAGGGGTGGGTGGGGGGGGAGACTGGAGGGGGGGGGGGGAGATCCATTATCAGCCATGTTCATCGACAAGGACGGTCGTGATTTGATTTTCTTAATACACAAATCAATCCAAACGTGAATTGATCCTTTCCTGGGAGGCAGAAAACACAATGTCATGCAAGTCTTAATCAGGCAGGTAGTGAGCTCATTCTGCAGGCAGACAACAGGGGTGAACCCATCGGTCTGCTGCGGGCTCCTGTGCCGAAGCTTACTGTCACTGCTCATGGGTCACAGCATGTGAACATGCACACACACACACACACACACACACACACAGTGTCGCTCTACTCTTACTGCCTCGTTTTCTCCCCTTAAAAGCAACACACAAATGCGCATTCATAAAAAGATAAACGGAGGCATGCATATATATCCACATCTATCCATCAATCCACGGACGTGATAATGGGCACACGCATCTATGCACTCGACACCCTTACACCCTGCACTAGACAGGTGGAAATCCCCCACAATCCCTCTCTCTCTCTCTCTCCCCGCGCTTAGTCTGCAGACCCAAACTGGCTACCTCTGCAATCATTTAAAAGTCTTTGTGTGTGTGTGTGTGTGTGTGGGTGGGTGGGGGGGTGAGGGGGGGCACACTGGTGCCTGTACTAGTCAAGTCAGGTTTATGTGTGTCGTTCTAAATCACCTTTACAGTCTCAGAGGGCTGTAAAAAAATAGATGTATACAGTAAATGACAATGGATGACACCCTCTATCCTCTTGACCCTCGATTCGGATGAGAAAAGCGCGGCCGGGGGGAAAAAAAAAGTGGGGGAGGCGTCAGCAAGGAGGGCAGATGAGCCCGCGGGGTAGGTGCCGAGCGGGCAAGGTGCATAACTGAGGTAATAGATTTAGGAGTAAATCTCTTGATGGCTACAACAACGCAAATTTAAAAAAATAAATAAATAAAAACACTGCTGTGAAAGCACCGGTATTACGCTGAGCTACCGACTCGTGCACACGGGTAAGCTGTAACAGACGCCGTGCTGGTCAACAGCACATTTCCCTCCCGCAAAACACAAAATGGCTCCCAAAGTTTGAACCCACGAGAAAATATGGCAAGGTGAAGACAGGTTTTCCCGATTCATTACGGCGCACGAGGGGGGAAATGAGAAAAATTATGAAAGGATTCCCAACGCACGCTGAACGACGACGCAAAACACAAAAAATTCTGCATGCTAGGGTTGCGAGTGGCTGTAGTTTGACGCTATAACTCGATGATTACACCTTCCCCCTCCCCCTTCTAAGCTAGCCAGGCACTGTTACCTGATGGGGTGGTGATGGCTGGGGTGAAGGGACTCCTAACATTTTTTTGCAAGGAGGTGGTAGTTGTAGTCAGCTTTTTATTTTTTCCAAAGGAAGGGTATTTTTCCTGCTTTACCACCACCTCCTTACTATCAACACAATCCCAATGGAGCTCTCCTGTGTGTGTGTGTGTGTGTGTGGGAGGGGGGGGTGATTATGGGCAGGCAGCTTGCCAGGCACACATCCAGCCCCCCATCACACGGGCAACAAGGGCTCCTATATGGCACTCCCTCCACACTCCAGGGCTTCTTCTTCCTCCCCGTCGCCCACAGGAACCCGAGCTCTCCACGGCACCCCTAGCCCACATAAATCCGCTAATCCTACTGCATTATTAACAGGCTCACCCCAGAGACAGCAAGGGACAAAAAGGAAAGAGAAACAGAGAGAGAGAGACAGAGAGAGAGAGACCTTAAAAGCCTACTGTCACACGCTAAGACAGAAGCAGGCGACTGACTGAAGTGTCCTCGAAGAAAGGCGCGGAGACAGGGAAGAGAAAGGGGAAATGAGGCGGGAGAATAAGGAGGCCTCGATATCAGTACTGTGGCGCTCTGAAATTAAAAGGATGCTTGGGACAAGGAGGATCGGAGGGAAGCCTTGGGCCGGTCTCAGATAAGCCTGTACACGAAGCCCTGAACATAACAGGACCAGATGAGGCCACAGCAGACCTGATCTTGAATCCAGTGTGGGGTAGCAATAGCCACGTCATGGGGACTGGATTGGAAGAGGAGCTCCCTGACTGCCCAGCCTGAACAGTGCTGTGAACTAGTGTAGTACTCAGTCGGTATATGGACTCAGCCTCAAGTCCACATTTTGAAGGCCTCAGTCTGGACAGGGACTTCCCAACATAATGACTTGGACAGTGCGGACTCATGGTACGTTTTCAAGACTGGTCGAGTGCAAGAATCAATCAATCAATCAGTCAATAAATCAATAGTTCTATCCATCTCTCTATCTAGCTACCTATTTATCTGATTTTGCTATTTATTTATCTAGCCATTTGACTGTTCATTTGTTTATTTGAAAGGAGCACCGGATTTTCCCTGACGAGACCAATAAAATGCATTCTAATCTGTTTCTTTTAATATAATCATTGCTTCATTTCTCTGAATCACTGCAAAACCCAAATGTGAAACATTTTTTCCTTGGCAGAAAAAAAAAAAAAGCCCAACTAAATAATACAGCGTTACGAAATATTGGACTTTTAGTGCTATAATAGATCACAGCAGTTATGGTGCTTGGTCGGACGCGCACTGTTCTGATATCAGTCTTTATAAATATTTACATAAGTTTTGGTCCTGACTTGGACTCGCCACCTAAAAGTCTCGGACTCGACGTGGACCCGCCCCCCCCCCTCTAAAGACTTGGTCTGGACTTGGCTGGTCTTGACTACGAGGCAAACAGGAACAGAATAATAGCGCCGCAGCAGCCACCACACCTTTTGTCACATTGGGCCCTGCTGACTTCGCCGCCTGTCAATCACAAGCCTTAACCCCGCCTTCTCTGTGTCACGTCTACTGGCTGCAGCCTGCTGCTGAGCGCCGTGCACCGAACAGCTCTCTCTCTCTCTCTCTCTCTCTCTCTCTCTCTCTCGCTCTCTCTCTCGCTCTCCCTCGCGCTCTCTCTCTCTCTCACTCCCCATGTGTCTCTCCCGGTATTCTGAGGTCAATATGATAAATTAAGTCGACTTAACTCAGCCCGGCTGTTGAATCTAAGGACATGCGCTACACATTTTAATGTAACTATGACACCCTCCATGAACCGACTCCCTTTTTAAAGCCTAATGAATCAGAGTGTCAGTGGGAAAACATGCAGGTTGTGAAAGCGGCCGGGACGGGGCCGGGGCTGTTTTTGGTTCTGTTGCCAACACAAGCAGTGCAGGAGAAGGCGTGAGAGCACCGGTGCTGAGCCCCCGCCACAATTGTTTATTTAGCAGCTTATTAAGGAATGACATGGATCCATGGAGCCCGCCGCCACTAAGCCAGCGCCTCGTAAAGTTGTGTTTTTTTTCCTCTGCCTGCCTCTTTTCTTTTTTTCCCCCTCTCTCTCTCTCTCTCTCTCTCTCTCTCTCTCCCCCCCCCCTTTCTTTGTGGAAGCCCTGTTTATTTATTTCTGCGGGTCTTAAGTGGCGCTAGCGGTGCGCTTGTATGGCCGCTTAAGAAATCGGGTCATGTGCATCCTAATCGGCGCCGATCCCTGACAGCGATGGAGATTAATCCTATTAGAGAATTAAAGGAGAGGGGAGCACAGGGCGGGGGTACCCCACCTACCTCACTGACATCTAAACACAAAACCCCAACCCCGCCACCACCACCACCACCCCCCCTGCCCGGTTGTCTTACGGATTCGTACGCACAAGCACACAAACAAACACACAGCCGTGCACACGGGGAAACGGATAAACACACACACACACAAACGCACACAAATCCGTGAGTCTGTCACCGAGATAGAGGCGTCGACTAGTGTAGCGTGTGGGGTAGGGGGCGGGATTGGAGAGAGGATGGCTCGCTCGCTCGCGTCGCGCGCACACACACACACACACACACACGCACACACACACCACACACACACACACCACTGCAGGCCTGAGCAGAGGTCCCCGCTGACAGCTCGTAGCGAGCAGCAGGCAGGGAGGCGGTGAATGGGAGGGGGGATGGTTGCCATGGGAACAGCGGAGAAGCAGCGCCCGAGTGTGCGAGGAGGCTTCGTTGGCCAGTCACTAGGACAGCGGTGGGCAGATGCAGCCGGGCAGTGACGCCGCTCGTCAACCCGGACGCCCTCCCCCCCCACCCCCTCATCCAAGCCGGACCCTCATCATCATCAAAGCATGGCGGAGAGCCCCCCCCCCCGCCCCCAACACGGCGTACCCTTCCCCAACACGGCGTACCTTCCTCCTGGATCTAATCCGACTCCGAGCGATCATTTGAAGGAGAACAATGGGAACGGTGTCATAATCCTCGCCTTGTTTAGGGGTCGTTAATCTTCTCCGATGTGCCATCCATGCCCATTACCGTGACACCGGGGGGAGGGGGAGGGGGGCTGTTGGGTGACTTAACGGAGGGGAATTACACAATAATAAGATGTAAAGGGGGATTTCGGTCCCGAGGACGGGCCCGAGCGGCCGGACGGGGGAAGAAAAAAAAAAAAACACCCGGCGACAAAGACGACGAGCCGCCGCCCACAGCGCGTTTCCCCGTTTGGCGCTGGGAGTCGGATCCGACGTCCCCTTCTCGGAGAAGAGACGCGCACCGCCTCGCACGCCACGTGGGCGCGCCTGCACATCTGCGCTCCGTTTCCACTCTCCGACAGAAAGAAGACACGATCGACAATAGCGTTTTCGGCCCGTGCGTGTCATATTCCGCACCTGGCCTTGAAAAATGAGCCGCGAAAGTCTCTGCAACCCCCCCCTACCCCCACCACCACCACCCCCATTCCCCCCTTATCTGTAGACGGCTGCCTTAAGGGACGGATGGATGTGTCGTCGTCTAGACGGGGACACCGGACCAGTCAACGAAAGGAAGATGAGGGGGGACAGTGACGAGTGTAGAGAGCGAGAGAGAGGAGAGAGAGAGAGAGAAAGAGAGAGGGAGGAGAGAGAGAGAGAGAGAGAGAGTGAGAGA
>NC_079220.1:49941059-49958559 GCF_029633865.1 Lampris incognitus | reverse complement strand
TGACTCAAACAAACATACAGTCAGACAGATATAGACACACACACACACACACACACACACACACACACACACAGAAAATGACACAAACGCAAACAAACGCACGCGTGGCAAGACAGACCAACACATGCGCGCGCAGGCGGTGTGTGTCGTCCCTCTCTCGTCTGTTGCCGGCTGATTTATAACGAGCGCCGCGACAGCTTATAAATCTACACGCAGCCCAGATTCATCAGGGCAGATCCGGCCTGCTGTCTTCCTCTCTTTCACCATCATCTCCTCCTCCTCCTCCTCCTCTTCCCTTTCTTCCCCCTCGCCCCCAATCACTCAGCCCCCTTCTCGGCTTTCCCTCTCCGTCCTCACACCCTTTCCATCATTTCTCCGCAGCTCGCTCTCCTCTGCTCTGCTCCTCAGTTCCAGATTCCTGTCCTCCCTCATCACATCTCTCCCCCCCCCTCCTCCTCCCCCCCCCCTCTCTCTCGCTGTCGCTTACTGGCTTTACAACCAAATCCCCTTTTCTTTTGAAAACACTCCCCTCCTCCCGTGTCATTATCCCTCTCTTCTCTCTCTCTCTCTCTCTCTCTCGCTCCCTCTCCTCCTGTTCATCCATCAGTTTCTCCAAAGGCCCGGGGAGGCTAATGAACGTCCTGTTTTATGGGGAGTCGCAGGTTCACCCCTCCCACCCTCCCCTCCCCTCCCTCGGATTCGCCAATAAATCAACATCCCAGCATGCAACTGGCAACTGAAGCTCGCTGGAATGTCCTGTTTTCTCTTGTCCTGCCTCCTCTCCCGTTCCCTCTCCCCCCCCCCCCATCTTTTTTTTTTTCACTCTTCCTCCATCCTTTCCACGCGAGGCCCGGCGCCTCCTTGAGGCCGGGGGAGGGCAGCGCTCGAACGTCGGCGTGAGCCACAGAGAGAGAGCGAGAGCGAGATTTGGTTTCGTCCGCCATCCTCTGGGTTCTCTCAGCGTCGGACCATAATGTGATAAGGTCTAGGAATGATGTGTGCGAGAGAGAAACGCCAGGCAGCTCCCTGCTCTGGATTTCCTCCGTCTAATGTGACCTGCCAGAGGAGCGGAGACAGAACAGCGCAGATAATCCAGCCCACGGCATCCAGGCCCGGCCGGACCCAAGGTCTCTCTCCCCCCCTCTCTCTCTCCGCAGCCCCTGACTACCCACTCGCCGCCAGGGGAACAAAGCAGAAATGTTTAATTCTCCCAGCGTCGGCCAAGACAAACGCGAGGATTTCCCCCCCCCCTTTTTATTTGAGAGGGTGGGGTCCCCAATAACCTAAAGAGAGCGCGCGGGAAAGAAAGCACCTGGGCGGTCAAGGTCGGACATCGTGCAGCATTCGTTGTAAAGAACACGCTGTATAATAAATAGTGTGTGTGTGTGCGTGTGTGTGTGCGTGTGCGTCCTTGGCAGTCTCCTTGACTCCTATGGTAAACAAAGCGTCCTCACCATATATACTGATATTCCAGTTGACCCACGCAGATAACCAGTTTCCCCTCCCGCCGGAGCAGCCTACACTTTCAAGTGTGCACAAGGTCAGCCAAGTCACACAGTAAATTCCTTCGTGAAATACATCTGACAAACCCGGGGCCCTAAAGTTGAGTTATGCCTCCCCGTCTACTGACGCTGGTCATCCGTGGAATGCCGCCGCCGCCGCCGCCGCCGCCTAGGCCTGCTCGACATCTGCAGCCAAACGCGCACCTCGGCGGGGACGAGCGAAATTAGGAGCATTTCCGGCAATCCGCGCGAGAGGAGAGAAGGTCATCCCGGCTGGAAGGCGAGCGGGCCGATGTGTAACATAAAGCAAAGCGGGCCATAAAACGCCTGTCCGCACCCCCCCCCCCTCCTCCTCTCCACTTGGTTAGGCCGATGCGGGCCTCCAACGGCAAAAGAGGAAATAGGTGCGCACACACACACACACACACACACACACACACAGACACACACACACACACAGTGCATCCCAAGGTCAAGGCCAGGGTGGAGGGAGAGAAGGGACATCATCATGATCCACGGCCTGACTGGCCGGCCCGCTCCACCGCCGCCATTACTGTCCTCCGTCTCCCGTGCAGCGATGACACCATGCACGCCGGACACCTAGGTGTGCCGGTCGGTCGGTCCTCGTGTGATCCCCCCTCGCCGTGTCCTCGGCAGCGTTCAGACCGCGCCTTTAAATGTGACCTCCGTTCCAGTTTTTTGTCCCTCAAACGTGACACAGATTTGGTTTTTAGGGCGGTGATACGAAAACAGCAAAATAAAAAAAAAACCCCACCACAATTGTTTCACTTTCCAATTTGGGTCACTTTCATACGCGGTCCGGGACGAAGGCGGCTGTCCGATACGCGGCCACGAGACCGGGCGACAAAATCGGAATTGCTGCGGGGTTTCACATCGGGACATGGCGCAGGGTCACTCGTTTTCATCGCCGCACCGGCGGGCGTGATGTATCGCTCGGACACTCGATCAGACCCAGAGACCCAGACGTCGCCGTCTTTTAACTGCCTCCCATCTCCTCCTCCCCCCCCCCCCATCTCTGTTAATCTCCATTCGGGGAGGTTCTTCGGTTCCAGCTCGACTCTAGGGCGCGCATCGCAGCGACCGCAGAGGAATAACACTGTGTGAAATGGCGGCGGGCGGCCACAAGACGTCATCCGATGATGCAAAAACAGAATCGGATCCGAGCAGTGCGAACGTCGTATTTTGTCTCCGGATCATGTACCGACCGAAGGGGGGGGGGGGGGGAGGAGGGGGGTGTGGGGGAGAACATCTGATCAGCAGTTAACAGATGCATTGCAGCTGCTCACTTACTTCATTGGCTGTGGCAAATCCTCAAAGGCAAACAGTACACACTCGCGCACATGCAAACAAACACGCTGTTGTGCGTTCCCCAACTTAACACGTACTGCGCAGTTCATATCGGCGTCGCACAAGCGCGGCCCCGGCAGCGCCGACGCGCCCCGAGCGGGGTCTCGTGCGAGAACGAGGTGGGGGCAACCGCCTCTCCGCCCCTGACATGCCGGCGTTGGCGACGGCTATAGAAATTAATGCATTGAAATTAAAATCATATATTTTCCAACCCCCCCCCTCCCCCCTCCCCCGTGCTCAGTAGCACTACTGGCTCTGTGTTGGGTCTGCAATAAAAACCCTCATATCCCAGCGTAGCCATTAAACCGACTTCTAACGGCGTGGCTACGAAGGCGCACGATGGCTTTTCTTCTTTTCTCCTTCCTCCTCCTCCTCCTCCTCCCCCCCCCTTTCTTTTTTTAATATACGTTTAGCTCTGCCCACCATAAAACATGTCAACGCTCACATGTTGCGCCAAGTTAAGAGTGGAGCTGTGCGACGGAGGCCTGCTCGACCACCAAAGCGATTTGGGATTTTTTTGCGGGGAGAAGACGGGAGCCGTAGACGGAGACGAGGGAAAGGGGGAGAGCGAGGGAGAGGTTGCGCAGAGCTCGTAGCCCGGGTGTCCTCACATCCCTGGGGGGGCGCAGCAAGCTTTCAACAGGCTTTCACAATGAAATTGCGAGCCAAGGCCAACCTCAATCTGGCACACACCCACCAAAACAGAGAGAGAGAGAGAGAGAGAGAGAGAGAGAGAGAGAGAGAGAGAGAGAGAGAGAGAGAGAGAGGGAGAGAGATGAGGGGAATAAAGGAGAGTTATTAGGGTGAAGTGAGGCAATGAGGGGGAGAGGGGGCCGGATGAAATGTTTTGACATGGAAAAATAGCAAATGTGACAGTGGTACTTAAACACGGATGGATTTCAAAAGCCCGCCCTCCCCGTGCCTTCGCCCCCCCCCCCACCCCTAACCACCCTCCCTTTCATTCTCCGCATCCTCCCCCCCCCTCCCCCCCCATTTCCATTTCTCGCCTTGGAGTAACACACCGACGCCGCCGTCGTCGTGAGGAGTGATACCTTCAGCTGCAAGAGCTGACTTTCACTTTGGGCCCGACAAGCGGGGTCTTTTGTATTACTCACGACTGCCAGGGCTTGCCTCCCATCCCTCCTCCGGGTTAAGTAACGCGCTCTGTCACCCGGATGACGAGGATCCTAGATGTCACACTGTTTCCCCCAAGCTCAGACGAACACCGTTCAGGTCTGGTAGAGTCCTATTTGGCACCGCAACCGGAGTCACCCTCCCGGGGTATACTGCAGCCCCTGCATTGTCCCCTTGTATATATGGCTTTATGCAAGTGTGCATTAGCAGGCAAATTGACCCCTCGGTGCCACGCGACGCATTCCCTCACAGCGGCGTGTGCGGTTGTGTGCGGTTGTGTGTGTGTGTGTGTCACAGAGTGTGGTTTCTATCTACTTACAGTATTTGTTCTGGCACAGTGCTCTATTGTCGGGCTGGGCTTTGCACTCCTCAGATAAGAGAGCAATTATGTCAACATTGGACGCTGTGAAGGAGCCGCCTGATCATGTTGACATTCTGCAACACTGCTTATTTACTTTGACGACAAGAGTTCTGCCGTCAGCTGGCGCCCACAAAGTATACTAATGACCACAGGGCCTCTGGGGCGGGGCCCCCCCTCCCCCTCCGCTTTTAGGTGGGATGAGAGATGCCACAATACGGAGGGACTCTGAAAATATCAGCGATCAAACCGCTTGACCAGTTATCCGAATTAGTGAAAGAGGCGAAAAGGGAAACCGGTCATCCATTAGCAGCTATAACACTGAGCAGTGTTCTTTTTTGGGGGTGGGGGTCCCCCCTGGGGGGTGGGGTCCCCCCTTTTTCTCCCCAGTTGCACGCAGCCAATTACCCCACTCTTCCATGCCGCCCCGGTCGCTGCGAGCTCCACCCCCCTCCGCCGATCCGGGGAGGGCTGCAGACTACCACACGCCTCCTCCCATACATGTGGAGTCGCCAGCCGCTTCTTTTCACCTGACAGTGAGGAGTTTCGCCAGGGGGGGCGTAGCGCGTGGGAGGATCACGCTATTCCCCCTCCCCCCGGAACAGGCGCCTCGACTGACCAGAGGGGGCGCTAGTGCAGCGACCAGGACACACACTCGCAACAGAACAGACCGCTATGCTACCCGGACGCCCCAAGGTTGTAGGTTTCACATTCGGGGGGAGTGCCCGTCGGTGACGTCACCAGCGGGCTTTTTTTTCCCCCTCGTTTCGGAGACACGCGGAGGACCGCTCGGTAATACGGCCGCTCGCGGCGCGTCATCTCCGCAGCGCGTGAAAGACGACGGCCGGGTTGGTTCCCTTTAAAGGAAGGGCTCTCGCAAGGCCACAACGCGCGCAACCTGAGCCGACTCGGAGAGCATGAGTCTGCAGACTGAGTCACGCTCAGCTGATCTGAGCTGCCGCGGCCCAATCCGCAGCGAGCCGCTGGAACAATCCATGTGTAATTAGGGGAGGGGGGAGGAGGAGGGGGGAGGAGGGATTAATTGAGATCTTTGAGAGAGACCCTGATTCCCATCAGCCAGTTCCATAATCATGTGAGTCGGCGCTCTCATTACTACCCCCACCCCCAACACACACACACACACACACACACACATTTATCTTTCTTCCCCTCTAACCCCCCACCCCACCCCCCACCCTCTCCTCCCTCTCTTTGAACAAGGGTGAAACCCTCGGCGCTCCTACTACGCGCTCGGCGGGGCAGGGGAGGAGCGGGGGCAGATTTATAGCCGGCACCTGAGTGAGTAAGGTGCACACCAGCACATACACATACAGGGGTACGTACAGCCAACACACACCGACCTGCACAGGCACGGACACGGTCCCGCGTACACACAGACGCACACTAACGCAGAGACCCAGGTATAAACACACACACACACACACACAAAACAAGACACACACAAACACACACACAGGCACCAGACTGCAGATGCACTGACTGTGACCTCTATGCAGTAATGCATGCTCTAGGAGGAATTAACACACACACACACACACACACACGCACACACACACGCACACACCACGGTGTTGCGCAGAAGATTCAAACCTGATGCTTCCCCCCCCCTCTCTCTATTTTGAACAACTTCTCAAACCGCAGGGAAGCCAGCAAACGCATAGAAACAACAAGCGTTTTTGAATTATTTACAGGCCAGAAACGAAACGCCGCCTACCGACACGCATCCCGGCCGCAAACAAAGCGCGTTATGCCCACACGTCAACGCTGATGAATATTTACCAAAACACACCCGTTAAGACACGGCTTTCTTTTTCTTTTTTTTTTGTCCGACGTGGCTATAACCAGATGCGGGGAGAGAGAGAGAGAGAAAAAAACACAAAACAAAAACAAATTAGCTCTCTTCTTGGCTGTTGCCGGCGCTCCTCCCTCCTCTCCCTTCTTTCAGCCCCCCCTCCCCTCCCCCTCCCTCCCCCCGCTCCGCTCCGTCATGGAATCAGCACGGTGCACGAGAGATTCTGGGAAAAGCTGAATTCCGCCGAGGGAGGGCGAAGAAGAGGATGGGGGGAGGGGGGGAGGAGGGGGGAAAAAAATCGAAGAAGTGGAGAAAAGAGATGAAAAGTGACAAATGAGAGATTTCCTTCACAAGCCCATAAATCAGGAGACGCGGGCAGGGGCAATACGAGGCCTCGCTGGAAAAGCCAAACTTTTCTTTCTTTCACAGCCAGCGCTAACCGACCGCGCTCTGCACACACATGTGCGCAGCAGCACGCGAGCACACCCGTGTATATATAATATATATATATATATAAACACACACGCACGCACAACATGCCCGAACCCGCTCACGCTCGCACGCCTCGCGCGCACGCTCTTCCACATGGTGGGTTTCTGGGATGGCGTCGTTCTCCACGCGCTCCACCAATCCGGCTGCGGCCCGGACGCAGTCTTGTAAAAAAAAAATCCCTCACACAGCAGCGGAAACTGCGCGGCCTTCGACGCGGCGCGCTGCTCCAACCGGCCGCATTCCGGCGGCCCACGCACACACACACACACGCGCACACACGCACACACACTGAAACGGCTTTGGCCCACGTAAAGCACACAAAATAAAACAGACAACCACACAAGGTACTCTGCTGTGTCTATGTGCGTGTCTGTTTGGTGTGTGCGTGTGTGTGCGTGTGTGTGTGTGTGTGTGTGTTGGGGGGGTAGTAGTAGGCTGTGTGGTGTCTACCACAGCTAACAAAAGACAGAGAAGAGAGAGGGTTAGAGCACACGTACAGCTCTTCGGTGTCAGTTATGCGCACACACACACACACACACACACACGGCCGGAGGCGAAGGTGGGGTGGGGTGGGGGGGGCTCGAACAAAGTGCTTTGGGGGTGGGCAACCAGAGCCACCGCCCATCCCCGCCTGCTCCCGCGCTCGAGTGTGTGTGTGTGCGCTCGAGTGTGTGTGTGTGTGTGTGTGTGTGTGCGCGTCGGCGAGCGAGCGAGAGGCGGCGGACGCGAAATCGAATAGCGGCCGCTATAAGACGGGACGTGTGCGAGCTCGGCGAGGAGGAGACTGCGGCCACGGCCCGGCTGGAGAGCCGGGGAGAGCTCAGTCGACGACCGGGAAACTTAAAACTCCCGAGCAGCGCCGTCCCAAAGCCCGGCGGATTGATGGAGGTCCAAGAAGACTTAGGATCTGCTTTCATTCTGAATGGTCACCATCTGCTCCGCGAGAGCGAGCCCACGGAGCTGGAGCGAACTCTGTCGACTGGCAGATGAGCCCGGGCGCACGGAAGCACGTGTGCGTGCGTGTGTGTGTGTGTGTGGGTGCACATGGCGAGCATAGTCTGTGTAAGTATTGATCATCAAAGCATCTCCACTTTCTGAAAGAGGATCTATCAGAAGACACACACACACACACACACACACACACACACACGTGTGCGCACACACACCAAAAGGCAGTGATGCATAACATACCATAGCATGACTAAAATCTCTAAAATAACAGGCTACCGCCGCTCAGTCACATGTTCCACTTCATGACATTATAAAACTAAAGACAACCAGTAGGCCCATAACCATCCTCCTCCTCCTCCTCCTCCCTCCCCCGCGGTAAAGTCACCCTTCAGTCTGCACCGCCGACGCCTCCGCTCCTCTCCATGTGAAACGCTAGATTCCTTTGCCAGCGGCGGTGATCCGTCCAGTTTCCGTGTGTGTGTGTGTGTGTGTGCGTGCGTGCGTGCGGAGAGGAGTCCGGTCAGGCCGAGCCCCCGTTAACCAGGATGACCACTCATACTTCCCCGCTCCGTCACACACCAGCCGTAAAAAGAGGGACAGGTCTGCCTGTCCAGGAAAACAAACACACGTCCTGTTTTCTTCCCTATCGACCGGCCCGTTTCCACAACACAGGGGCGAGCGCAGACCCACGCTCGTGTGAGCACGCACAGACCTGAGCTCACTTACGATCACAGCGAGAATCAGAACCGGGACGTGGTATTTGCCCAGGCCCGCCTTGACGCAATAGGAATTTGGACTCGGTTTTTGTTCACACTCTCAAAAGTTTTCAAAAAACAAGTGATATTGAAGTTGGTAAGACTCGTTTTTTTCAATACATTACAAATTTGTATTTCTCTCTCTCTCTCTCGCTCTCTCTCTCATATATATATATATATATATATATATATATCTTTATCAATATATATATCTGTATATAGATATACATTGATATATAGATATATCTATATATATTGATATATATCTATATATCTAAATAAATACATACTATACATACTACATCTATATCTACATACATAGTATAAATATATATAGATAGATATATAGATATATCTATATATCTAAATATATACATACTATACATACATCTATATCTACATGCATACATTAATATAGATAGATAGATAGATATATATCTAAATATATACATATATATCTATATAGATATATATCTATATATCTAAATATATACATACTATACATACATCTATATCTACATGCATACATTAATACAGATAGATAGATAGCTAGATAGATAGATATAGATATATAGATAGATAGATATATCTAAATATATACATACATATCTATATAGATGGATATCTATATATCTAAATATATACATACTATACATACATCTATATCTACATGCATACTGTAAATATAGATAGATAGATATCTAAATATATACATACATATCTATATATATCTATATATCTAAATATATATACATATCTATACCTATGTATAGATATATCTAAATATATACATGCTATACATGCTATACATACTCTCTATATATAATATATCTACATACATACTATATATCTATAAATATATATATATGTAGATATATATATATATAAATATATACATACATATCTATATCTATATATAGATATATCTAAATATATACATACTATACATACTCTATATATACTATATCTATATATAATATATATCTATAAATATATACATATATCTATCTATCTATATGTAGATATATATATATATATAGATATATAGTACAAAATACAATGTCGAACAATGTCAACAGACTGCATGGATAACGGAGGTGGGGTGACAGGTTTGCGGTAGAAGAAGAAATTCTACACATAGGTGTGCAGGAGCTGGCGTGACACGTTCACAGAGACACAGGGAACACTGTCCATGCACGCAAGGAGCAACACGACAAATCCACGAGTCGCCGAGCCGCTGCCGGCCTCTGAAGACCAGGAAAAGAAAACTCTCATGAGACTCTCACACAGTCTCATGAGCAGCCCCTCCGAACACCCCCCCCCTCCCAGCCTATCAATGACCCCCGACTAACCCCGGGTGTAATCAGCTGGGGTCACATGTGTGGAACAGTCATGTTACCTCGCGGAAAGGTTCTCTCTGACCCCTTTCCCCTCCTCCTCCTCGTACAGAAGCCACAATGATGTCTGTGTTTCCTCTGTCTAGTAAAAAACAGGAGATAACATAGGCCTTGGGGCCTTGATGAAGAATCTGCAGACACACTCCCATAACTGTCATTCCATACGCCCGGGAATGTGATGTGATTTACAGGGCTTGCCCGGAAAACCAGGAAATCGCGGCTTCTTCCACACGCCGTGTCTCTTGCGCACCTGAGAGTGAGCTGGGGCAGGGGCACAAAAAGCCCCATCCCAACCGCTTATCCCGCCACTCTCAGGGTCGCGGGGGCGAGGCCGGAGCCCGTTCTGGCAGTCAGCGGGCGGCAGGCGGGGAAGGGGACACCCTGGACAGGCCGCCGGTCCATCGCGGTATGAAATACTATGAAAATATGAAATATGAAAATGATCACGAGGTGAAAAATGAAGGCAGCCTCTTAAAATTCCTAACTTATTACTACTGCCGGGGAGCTGGGGTAACTTATTACTACTGCCGGGGAGTGGGAGTAACTTATTACTACTGCCGGGGAGCTGGGGTAACTTATTACTACTGCCGGGGAGTGGGAGTAACTTATTACTACTGCCGGGGAGCTGGGTTAACTTATTACTACTGCCGGGAAGTGGGAGTAACTTATTACTACTGCCGGGGAGCTGGGGTAACTTATTACTACTGCCGGGGAGTGGGAGTAACTTATTACTACTGCCGGGGAGTGGGAGTAACTTATTACTACTTCCGGGGAGCTGGGGTAACTTATTACTACTGCCGGGGAGTGGAAGTAACTTATTACTACTGCTGGGGAGCTGGAGTAACTTATTACTAATGCCGGGGAGCGGGAGTAACTTATTACTACTGCCGGGGAGCTGGGGTAACTTATTACTTCTGCAGGGGAGCTGGGGTAACTTATTACTACTGCCGGGGAGTGGGAGTAACTTATTACTACTGCCGGGGAGTGGGAGTAACTTATTACTACTGCCGGGGAGCGGGAGTAACTTATTACTACTGCCGGGGAGCGGGAGTAACTTATTACTACTGCCGGGGAGCGGGAGTAACTTATTACTACTGCCGGGGAGTGGAAGTAACTTATTACTACTGCCGGGGAGCTGGAGTAACTTATTACTAATGCCGGGGAGCGGGAGTAACTTATTACTACTGCCGGGGGAGCTGGGGTAACTTATTACTTCTGCAGGGGAGCTGGGGTAACTTATTACTACTGCCGGGGAGCTGAGGTAACTTATTACTAATGCCGGGGAGCTGGGGTAACTTATTACTACTGCCGGGGAGCTGGGGTAACTTATTACTACTGCCGGGGAGCTGGGGTAACTTATTACTAATGCCGGGGAGCTGAGGTAACTTATTACTAATGCCGGGTAGCTGGGGTAACTTATTACTACTGCCGGGGAGCTGAGGTAACTTATTACTACTGCTGGGGTAACTTATTACTAATGCCGGGGAGCTGGGGTAACTTATTACTAATGCCGGGGAGCTGGGGTAACTTATTACTACTGCCGGGGAGCGGGAGTAACTTATTACTACTGCCGGGGAGTGGGAGTAACTTATTACTACTGCTGGGGAGCTGGGGTAACTTATTACTACTGCCGGGGAGTGGGAGTAACTTATTACTAATGCCGGGGAGCGGGAGTAACTTATTACTAATGCCGGGGAGCAGGAGTAACTTATTACTAATGCCGGGGAGCAGGATTAACTTATTACTACTGCCGGGGAGCAGGAGTAACTTATTACTAATGCCGGGGAGCAGGAGTAACTTATTACTAATGCCGGGGAGCTGGGGTAACTTATTACTACTGCCGGGGAGTGGGAGTAACTTATTACTAATGCCGGGGAGCAGGAGTAACTTATTACTAATGCCGGGGAGCTGGGGTAACTTATTACTAATGCCGGGGAGCTGGGGTAACTTATTACTAATGCCGGGGAGCAGGAGTAACTTATTACTACTGCCGGGGAGCAGGAGTAACTCATTACTACTGCCGGGGAGCAGGAGTAACTTATTACTAATGCCGGGGAGCAGGAGTAACTTATTACTAATGCCGGGGAGCAGGAGTAACTTATTACTAATGCCGGGGAGCAGGAGTAACTTATTACTAATGCCGGGGAGCTGGGGTACGACGCCGATAAGAATCGATAAGCGTGCAGCTACCATCACAAATACACGAAGAGACTGGGGGGGGGTAATTAAGGCAGGTAAGAAGAGAGTGATAGATGAAACACACAACGCCCAGGCCCCGGGGGCAACGTTACACACCTGCACCAGGCAACCGTGTTGCCCCACACACGCTGCCTGCCGCCCCGCTTCTTCTTCCCTCACTCCTCCTTTTATACAAGCACTCTGCCCCACACCTCCACGGCGCCTCGGATCACTCTCTCTCATGGGTGTATACATACCACACACACACACACACACACACACAGATATATGTACACAAACCCGCATGCACACACAAACACATAAATATGCACTCCCACATACAGCATACACACAAATATATATGCAATGTGTACACGTGTACACACACACAGACACACACATGCACACAGATAGAAACATACTGAAGCCACACACACACACACACACACACACAGAAACATACTGAAGCCACACACACACACACACACATACAGAAACATAGCCACACACACACACACACACACACACACACACACACACACACACACACACACAGAAACATACTGAAGCCACACACACACACACACACATACAGAAACATAGCCACACACACACACAGAAACATACTTAAGCCACACACACACACACACACACACACACAGAAACATACTGAAGCCACACATACACACACACACAGAATACTGAAGCCACACACACACACACACACACACACACACACACACACACACACACACACACACACAGAATACTGAAGCCACACACACACACATACACACACATATACATACTGAAGCCAAACACACACACACAGACACACACATACATAGAAACATACTAAAGCCACCCCGCCACAAACACAAACATACTGAAGCCACACACACACATACACAGACACACAAACATACTGAAGCCACACACACACACACACATAGAAACATACTGAAGACAGACACACACACACACACACAAACAGTGAAGCCCCACACACACGCGCGCGCACATACACACACACACACACATATAAACATACTGAAGCCACACACACATACACACACAGAAACACTGAAGCCGCACACACACATATACACACACACAAACATCTGAAGCCACACACACACACACACACACACACACACACACACACACACACACACACACACACAGAGAAACATACTGAAGACAGACACACACACACACACACACACACAGAAACAGTGAAGCCCCCCCCCCCACACACACACACACATAGAAACATACTGAAGCCACACACACATACACACACAAACACTGAAGCCGCACACACACACACCCACACACACGCACGCACACTCAAAACCGCACAAACAAGAGAAAAGCACAGCAAGCTGCTCACAAAGGCATGTGGAAGCACAAACAAACATACACGTAGGCAGCCACATGCGCACATACAAAAGCCATCACCACACACAGGCATGCACGCCCACGCCCCTGCGCGGAGTGCGAGCGGAGGCATTAAGTCATCTCAGCAGCGCCGTGAGTCAGCCAGTGAGAGGGCTGTCAGAGCATCAGCCAGCATGTAATCATAGCCCGACCTCACTGCAATTACAAGCGCTTCTAATTCTTCGCTGGAAACATCGGCGTCTCCCACCACCGAGCCTTCACGCCAACAGCTGACGGCCTCAACCCTCTCCCTCCTAGTCACACACGCACACACACGCACGCACGCGCACAGCTGCGGCGCGTCTGTCAGCGCGGGAGATCAAAATGGACCCCGTTAACAGTCCCCAACTGTGCGCCACTTGCGCCACATCAATCCCATGAGTCCTCAGCTCACCTGTGTGGTGGGGGCTATGTGGATGTGGCCCCACCCCACCCCTCTCCCTCGCCACGCCAGGGAACAATCTCCCGTTTTACAAAACCCGACAGAGAGAAACGACGGGGGTAAAAAAAAAATAATATGCAAAAACGATAATTATGAATAGAAAAACTAAAGGAAAAAAAGAAAACGGATGGCTCCCAAGGCTCTCCGTATACGGAGCGGGTTGTGAGAGGGGGAGGGCGCCGCAGACAGCGCCGGGGAAACGCTAGCTAATGAAGACGGAGAAAGCAGGAGCACCCCACCCCATCCCACCCACCCACCCCACCCCCCGTACTGATGGGACTGCTGTTAGCCCCGCCAGCCTGTGCACTTGGGTGTCACTTCAAAGCGTCCGCCGCTATTAATCAGAGGCTATCCGGCAAGGGTCCCGCTAGCCGCGCCGCTAACTACTACCCCCCCGCCCCCCACCCCCACCCCCCAACACACATCAACACAACGGAGTCATCGTTACAGCTGCTATGCTGCGCCACGGCCAAGTGGGGCACCTGTATGGAGGCATATGCCTTTACACGCTCACAGCCAATTAATTCACCCCACATGTCCAAGGGGGGGCAACACAAAAAAGAGGAGGGGGGGCACTGCAAAAATGCCGTGTCAAAATTGAGACAAATTTACCATATTCAAAGCAAGAAAGTGCCCAAGTCAAGCAACAAAAAAAAAACCCCAATAATAATAACAATAACAATAATCCCCCATCGAACATTTCATCTTGGCGAGATTATCTGACACAAGATTAAAAAAAAAAATCACTTCAGACCAGAAATCTCGAAACTTGTGAAACTGCGCCGATTTTAAGAGGCTCCATCTGCTTCGAAGCGACGCTTAATCGTGCAAAACCACTTAAAGCAGCACTCCACCAAAAAGAGAAAAGCAGCTTTCCGTAACTTCTTAAAAGCGCTCTCCGGGAGATGAAACAAGATTCTTTGGAAGATGAAGTAAGAGAACTCCAGATGAATACTCTTGAATCCTGATCGATGATCTAGCGTGGTTTCTGATGAGTCGATGATTCCCCCCCCTCCCCCCTTTTCCCTCCCCAACTGTACTTGCTCGGATCGCATCCGGATGTGGGCCACTTCAGGCAGTGATGCGGCACTGCTGGTCTTCTTCTGGCCCTGACAAAATGTGATGTCAAGATGTGAGCCTGAAGTGGCCCACATGTACAACAGCAAATATGGCCCAAATATGCCAAATCAAATGTGGGCCTTTTCTGGCAAAGACGCGGTGCTCTGGGCAACATGTGATCTGGATGTGACCCTGAAGTGGGCCGTGTGGTAAATGGTGAATGTGGCCCAAATATCACAAAACAAATATGGGCCACCTCTGGCAAATATGCGGCACATGCGGCATTGCTATGGCTTGGTTCTGGCCCAGATCTGGCAAACAGGAGCGGACCGCCCAAGTGCCATCATTCCACGCGGTATATGTGGGCCGGATGAAGTGTCGAGTGTGGGACGGGTCCGGGCCACAGATATTTTGCTATCTGGGTGGCCAATTACCCCACTCTTCCGAGCCATCCCGGTCACTGCTCCACCCCCCTCTGCCGATCCGGGGAGGGCTGCAGACCACCACATGCCTCCTCCGATACATGTGGAGTCAACAGCCGCTTCTTTTCTCCTGACAGTGAGGAGTTTTGCTGGGGGGGACATAGCACGTGGGAGGATCACGCTATTCCCCCCAGCCCCCCCCCCCACCCGACCGACCAGAGGAGGCGCTAGTGCAGCGACCAGGACACACACACCCACATCCGGCTTTCCACCAGCAGACGCGGCCAACTGTGCCTGTAGGGATGCCCAACCAAGCTGGAGGTAACACGGGGATTCGAACCGGCGAGCCCCGTGTTGGTAGGCAACGGAATAGACCGCCACGCTACCCGGACATGAAATAAGATATTTCTGTGTGATTCTAAGCAGTTAAAAAAAAAAAAAAAACAGTGGACGGGCTTTAAGTGAGCGAGCACGTCTTCATACCCCTGTTGTTAGGAACGTCTAGTGAAGGTGAGGGTGCACCGGGCTCGGGTTGCTCTCAGCTCAGCAGGCCGCGACAGACTCTCTATAAACGCATCCGCCAGAGGCCACGGAGAGCCTACAGGCTCTCCCAGCCCGGCTTTCACCTGGCATACCCCGGCAGACAGGCAGGCAGCCTAGCGTCTAAAGCCTGACACCCCCCCCCCATCACCACCGCCGCCGCCACCACCACCTCCTCCACCAGGCCCCCTTGAATAACAGCAGCCATGCAGCAGGATATCAGCCACCAAGCTCGGGGATTAACTACAGCCCTGCCCCTGTCTCTTTAATACGAGATACATTTTATGCGACGCTAATCCCCAACATTAACTCTTTCTCCCCTTTTTGTTATGACGGTGGTGACGGACAGTGCTTTTCGACGGGTCGGCGCGAGGGGGGCCGCAGGGCAGAGGTGGAGAGGCGATTTCTCCTCTTTATTGGCCCCGGGTTGTCAACCGAATGTATCACGCAAAAGCTAATGGCAAAAAAAAAAAATGCCTCGCCTCATTCACCTCTGGATGCATCTCGTAAATTTGCGCATTTGCGCTCACGCGGTATGAGGATGAGAGGGGGGTTTATAGTAGAAGACGCACTACTCCCCCCCCCTCCCATCCTCCTCCCCCCCACCCCCTTCTCTGCATCTACCGCCGTGCTGCACGGAGAGCCTGCAGACTGTAAGTGCTGAGGAAACTGCTCAGCATTGTGAGAAAAGGCTGTCAGAGCCTTGTTTTCTCGCTCTCCCTCCCTCCCTCCCTCCCTCCCCATCTCGCTCGCTCGCTCGCTCTCTCTTTCGCACACAGCCACACACAAACACGCATACGCACGAACTTCCCTTGCTCTTTCTCTTGTAAGAATATAAAAAGCCAGAGCGGTGGTTGCAGAAATAGACCTGTTTCTATAATTAGATATAAACAGACGAAACCAGACTTTCAATCCTGCTCTGTCCCACTGGCCCCAAGGCCTCCTGGGATGTGAGATGTGTACGTGTGTGTGTGTGTGTGTGTGTGTGCGTGTGTGTGTGTGTGCACATGACTACATCTGACAGTGTTTATTCTCTCTCGCTCTCGTACACACTCTCTCTCCCCCTCCCCCCATGATCACTGGAGGGAAGGTCGGTGGCGAGTGCACTGCTTACAGAGACAGTATGCAGCACCGGCAGACAAACACACATCTGTTGCTGGGAGGCCAGTCGTTTGCCCCAGATCCGCAAGGACGCGCGTCAGGGAGAGGAGGCAGTGTAGCCTAGTGGTCACACCGGGCAGAGGGGGCAGAGGAAACAACAGAACGGGATGGAGGTGTGTGTGTGTGTGTTCGGGGGAGGGGGGCATAGAGGGATGCAGCTCGACTGAGCAGAGTGGATGATGGGGGGGGGGGGCAACTGAGGAGAATGGGAGCAAAAGAGAAGGGGGGTGGGGGCGGGGGGGTAACGACGGACCCACGAAATCTTCAAGAAGAGAAAAATGTCGAGCCGAAAGAATTTGGCGGCGTGAGACAAATGATTTACAAGAGGTCAAACATCAGGCAGAGAAGAGGAGGCAGAGGGGATTTGTTTTTTCTAACCAGTGTCAAGAGAGCGAACAAGCACTGTGTGTGTGTGTGTTGTGTGAGAGAGAGAGAGAGAGACAGAGAGAGAGAGAGAGAGAGAGAGAGAGAGAGCAAGAGAGAGAGAG